>NC_042496.1:5977132-6098788 GCF_005508785.2 Acyrthosiphon pisum | reverse complement strand
TCCCCTTAAGAGGCTGTCGGCGCCCTATTTGTTTTCTCTCTCTGGCTCACACGCAACATAGACAAAACGCATTTACGAAAAAATTTTTCTATGTGCTTAAGTAATTTTAGAGTAAAGTCACCTATTACAAAAAAGGTAGAGAATAATATTTTGGAGGGAATGACTTATCGATTTTTCTAAATATTGTCTCAATACAATTTAAACATAATTTAAATTCACAACATTTTTTCGTTTATTTCGAAAGTCTTATACAAAGTCAAATAATAATAAAATATAAAATCGATATGCCATTCCCTCAAAAATATTATTCTCTATCTTTTTTGTAATAGGTGACTTTACTTTAAGATTACTTAAACGTATAGAAAAAATGATTTTGCGTAAATGCATTTTGTCCATGTTGCACGTGGGCCAGAGAGAGAAAACGAATAGTGCGCTGACATCCTCTTAACAAAAACGGATACGATCGGAAAATTGAAATAATAATATTATGCATTTTGTGTAAAAATATGTTTGTCATTATACCCAAATGGTGCACCAATTCCATTTAGATATAGACCAAATTTAATACTACCGTTTACATGGATCTATATAATATATTTGTTGAAAAATGAAATCGAAAACATTATATGAGTGCACTGTGCACACAACATCATCGTCAAAGGCTCTACGCTTCAATGTAAATATACATGTTCGAGACATCCGTGAATGTTTAAGTAGGTACCTGTTAAAAATACTTTCGAAATGTATTTCAAATATGAATTTAAATATCTTCAAAAAATATTTCAAACACCTTTAAATACCTACTTGAAGAGAGGTTGAGAGCTTCTCAAGACCAGAATTTGTCCAGTTAAACTTATTTTTGGTACATAAATATTTTCATACGATGGTATTTTTTATTTGAGTGGAGTCAATGCCAACAGACAAATTCCCATATAATTTAGCAAAAGTATACGATCTAGGGATTTTTATTTATCATTTTGTATTTTGAAATATATAACCTGTAATTAAGTTTGTTTTGTACGTATACTTGAATGTTGTTCAATGAAAAAATACATGGGACATTCGATGAGATCATAGATTAAACATACATATATGATATAATAGTATGTTTATAATCTTAAAAAATAATAATATTTAACACATATTATATCGTATATAATTAGATATTGTATACGGGGAAATACTTGCAGCTAGGGAGACAGAAATGCATCATCGGTGAGTAGACGGTTTTCCCGCGATCTTGACAGTGGATATACATAATATTATAATGTCAACTAAAATGCTTACGTCGTAAATGAGTTCCAGCTGCTGTCGTGTGATGAACGTGCCGTCGTAGAAGGTGAGCGAAAGGTCCGTGGCCAACCTGGACACGTAGCACAGCCATAGTTCGAAAAATCCCACTTTAATGAGAATCAGCTGATCGTCTTGGCTGAGGTCTACGAAACCTAAAAACGAAACAGTCAAACACAAATGGCGTATGATTAGTATGCCGGCTGGAACGAGCTCGGAGGTATAAAATAAAAGTTCAATGTAATTATGAGCATCGTTATTATATCTATATATTAAATTAGGAGGTATATTTTTTTAAAGGTAAACACTCATTTTATCGAAAGTATTAGAACATTTTTAGAAGATAATTTTAAATTATTAAAATTGGTGATAGAAAATGATAAGCTGTAACGGTCACGCTGTGTATTTATATGTTATTTCTTAAATATTACAGATCCGCCTACAAAATTTTTTTTAAATTACAATTTTTTTCATTACCTAGATATTTGTGTTGTTGCAATTTTAAGTTTTTACTTTTTTAAATGACAGCATACCTACCCACAATTTCAAATTCATATTCCTATGAGCAAAATATATTTCAGTAAATGTCATAAATATAAAAATGAAATTTTGAACATGTGGACTTAATCCAAACTTTAAACACTGGGAATTATAACTAATTAACTTTTTCTTTAGATATTATTTTACTTAAAGTAAATGCTATAATATCGAAAATTTTCTTCACTTAAAATTTGGTGATAGCTTATAGGTATTTGAACTCTGATAAAGTAATAATATTGACTTAGGTGCCACAATTTTAAAATTGCATATGATGTTATTTTAATATAGTGCCCGTTAAATGGACAGAGACAATATGTCAGTATACACGGTATAACAGACAGAACTCACAAAATATTTTATCAACCATGACAAAAATTAAAATTAAATTTGTTTTAGATAGTTAATTAATTACATTTGACAGTTGTTCTTTCTTTAGACTCTGCATTCAGGAATATAAGGTATTATTTATTTTTTTATTAGATTAAGTCTTCAGTGACTGAGATCATTAGCCTGCAGTACGGTTGGTAGGGTTGGTACGGTGAGGTTGGAACGGTTGAAACGGTTGTATTAATGTATTAATGTATTATCATCTCCATAAGTTGCTTTCAATCGATTGCAAATATAAGTTTCATGAAAGTTGAATCTCTTTTCAGTCGTGTTGAACCTAATCAGTGAGAGTTGCAGTTGTAAGTCACTTTGATGAGAATGCCTAGTAAAATCTTTGATGAGACACACACGTAAGGTAGGTAACTACTTCAAGGAAAATAATATTTTCTTACCCGGCACTCTTTTTGCGAACTCCACTACCCTCTGCACGGTGGGCGTAATGTGTGCGGCCAATTGTTGCCACAGCCATATTTTTTGCTGTTCCTCGCTATCCGCCGTTGATGATGCCACCTCTGGGCTGGAACATCCCTGGGCGGGCTTCACATGCAAAACAAATACGAAATAATTAGTCAATACATACAACAGCCATCATGCACATAATATAATAAAACTATAAACCTACAATATTTGCTGTTACTTTATTGTATTAAATTTTTTACGTAAAATATAACAGAATATTCGTTTAACAATACATTTGATTGAAAAAACGAAAAAAAACAATAATTCATGTTTGAAAAGAAATTAATAAAAACGATATATTTTATTATAAGAACGGTTAAATAGTAGATATAATGTTTACAGAATATTCATTATTAAAACTGTACAACGTAAATATAGGTTCTACTTATTTTCATTAAAGGCATTAATTAAAGGCCTTTACGATGCGGCAGCAAACAGTTATCATGACTATATTTATTTTATATTGTATAATATTTTCCCTTTTATCTCAACAAAAAAATTCTTCACTAATTTAATTACATATACTATATAACATGAGGACACTGAAAAAAAGATAATGTTCCACGATTTTTAATTAAAATAATCACATCATGTTATGTGACCTTCATAGTGAACGAGCTCATCATTGTCTTCAATTCTAAATTCAACATTTTATGAATTCTGCTTATTTTAAATTATAAATCACTATATTGCACGTAGGCAAAACATTAAATTAAATTTTATATTTTACAACTTTCCCTTTATAAACACATATTTTTATTTTGAAAAACACTTAAGAAACTATTCAATAAACAAAAGTAAACAATAACGAACTTAATTTTATATAATTTTAATAATCTTTACTCGTTACTCAAGTGAAATTATTTCTTATGTTCTACTTGCATTAAGACTCGATTTAATGAAATGGAATGATATAGGATGTGATTACACATCAGAAAATGTTTGACAAAATATGATTAACTATTTTAATTTCTTGTATTCGACCAATTTAAATTCAAAATGAATATGTCCTTCGCTTTCAAAAATCTAAAAACAAATATACGCTTTGATGATTATTGAAATTTAATATCTATACGCGTGTTTCAATGCGATACAAATATATTATTAACAGCATAATTAAAATGTGAACCAGAAAAATTCGAAAAAAAATTCAAAAGTGCGTAAATGCATAGACTCTTTGTGAAAAAAACAAATTATACGATGTTAAACATGGCTCAGATGCGATTATTCTCGCACATGCGGTCGTCCAGTCTTTAAAAACATGTCTAGATTCCAATAATAATCCATATTAACGTATTACGTATACTTATGCTAGTATGTTATAATCCTAAGGATAACCATTATTTCTGGGAATTATAAGAAGTCGGAACTAATGATAAAAATATTTCATACTTCATTGTTCGGAACAACTTCAGATGGTATATATTGGTGGGAAGGGGGAGGGCTACTATTTCCACAGAAGCGACGAAACTATATTGGCTTTATAAATTATAATGATGTTTGTTATTATTTTTTTTCCAATAAGTATAATAATTGTATATTCACTATTAGGAGCGTATGGTGTTCCAAAAATTTCGTACAGCCCCACAATAAAGTCGAGAAATAATTGGATACTGATTGTTTCTGTACTCTCAGAGTTGGTTTTCTGTAATTTGCGGAAAAAAACGTTGAATTTGATAACAAATCATTCTGGAACTAATCTTGTTTGATGATCATTGATAATTTGTAAGATTTGATACATTATAACATTATACTTTGTCTCCCCCGCAGAAAAAATCCCCAACCCGGGTTTGGTCTGCAGCTCATGCCTCAGGCCGACAAAATATACACTAAGAATTCAAATAAAAAACTTTATTACTTTTCATTTAAATAAAATTTTATAAAATATACCTAATCCTTATACTCAAACTTTAACCATCATAGTTAATTATATAGAGTATTTTTTACCAATACTGTACAATGTACATAACTTTGTTACTTATTTAAAGGTTTTATAGGAAATATTGTTCAAAATAATTTTAACCTTAGTATTATGATTTATGTACCTATATTATTTATGCAAATAAATTACTGAAAATATGTACTTTAAGTAAATATTTGACACTCTTTAAACTTAATTATTATTATTTTTTTTTTTTTAAGGAGAGGGTCTACAAGTCCCTATATATTGGTCCCTCTCGGTTTCCATAAATTCACGAATAATAATTATTATGTATCGTAATAAATAATTACAGGAGATGCCACGGGTTTCCGGAGCAGTGTCCTGGTCAGCTCGTCCGTGTAATCGCAGTTGGTCAAGTGCGCCTGCGATATGGCTGCGATCACATCGTACGATATGGACACGCTGCCGCCGTTGGTCTCGATCACTGCGGTCGGTCCGGTGCCGGTCAAGATAGGGTCAGCCGTGACCGGTGCACTGCCGCCGATCCCTATGGCCACCGCGGCCGCTACGGCTGCGGCCGCGTTCGCAGAGACTGTCGTCGTGGTCGCCGTCGTGGTGGTCACCTGAACGGCCGCCGCCGCCATTGAATCGGCGGCCGACACCGTCTTCGACTCCGACTCGAGTTGTTCACGAGACCTCTTCGGCACTCTTCCGTACCGAACGGCTGAAAAAAAACACAAACATCACGATAAGTAAGTGGTATAATAAATGTCGGTCCGATAAGTCGCTCATCTAAACATTAAATACTTGTGACTACCTAATTAACTTTCGGTTTGAAATTCAATTTTTATGTATATTGAAGTGCTCCGAAAAATATTCTGTTTTGGAATATGAAATTATGAAATTAAAAATATATGTTTTCATTTAAAAATGTAAGAACTTGAAAAATTATAACAATAAACAACTTTGTAAAAATTTAATTTTTTCAAAAATGTTATTTTGCAATGGCCTCAGTTAAAACTTTTCGAAATATTCAGTGTATAGATGTATTTAAATTTACGTATTTTAAATTTTTATGTTAAAATTACGTAACAACTGATAGTTATAAATTAATTGATATATTTCTAATTTCTATGTAGATAATGTACGAGTATGAAATTTTGTTTTGTGTAGGTACTAAGAATTATGCAACATGCCAACTTGCATACTTATTTATTATTAAATTAGAGATATTCCTATATACGACCTACATAAAGTTATATTAAATGTATAATGTATTGTTATACTCGAATGACATTATAATTATAATTTATTAAAAATAATTTGACAAGCAACATATTTATTTTTCGTGAGTTTGACGTCGTAAAGTGTTTTCTTTTTGCACAAATTTATATTTTTTATTTTTATACGGCGTAAAAAATCAAAGCCCTGTTCAATTTTTTATTAATAGTTTTAAACATTTTACAACACGATGATTATAATATAAATTGTGATTTTTTACAATAAATACAACTATTAGTAACATTAATAATAATATTCTACGGATTCCCTGCGATTTCTCCTGAACGTATACCACACACAACGTGCGGCGATGTCTAGATATTGCCTATGCCATTGTTGGATGAGGAATATTTTTATCATTCAAAAAATACATATTAATAATAATATAAACAATAATTATTGTCATTGCCAGTTCACGCTTCACTCGGAGTTTACCGTTTATAGTTTATACAGTTCACGTGAAATTGTTTAGCAGCCAGCAGGGTGGTAGTGTAAAGTGTTATGGAAGATGTATTTATACAGAGTATACTATATACATAATATCACACTATGTATATAATAGTATGTAGTGTATACGGTAATAGGCTACGATGTATGATGGATTTGAGCGATATCGTGCCATTTTTGTATGTGGTATAGGTATTTCCATTTTGTTCGATGTCGGGTGGTGTTTGTGTGGTAATGGAAAGCGCCTTTATAGTTTATACTGTTTACTATAGGTACAGAGTGATTCACCAATCATGCACACCACCATTTTCCTTGAATAAAATATTTATTTAAATTCTGACTTTTAGAATTGTTAAGTATACAAATACTTAAAGTCTTCAACACCATATTTTCAAGTAAATGTATTTTTAACCCCATTTAACAAGGATTGTCATTTATCAAACATATTTTTTTCAAATACAAACCAGTGTTCTTTATTGGAAATTATATTGTTATGCAGATTATTTTATTTTAAGCTAATTTATATAAATCGAGATTCAATAGAGTAATTTTCTAAGTAATTAAACCTTAAGTACTATAATAATAATAATATGTAGTCCATGTGCCAGCGTAGACGACGGCGGCGGCTTGCGGTGCCGTCAAGGGTAACGATTCCGCCTCGACGGTGTCAGAGCAATGCGACGAAGCTGACTCGTAACGGCGGCGGCGATGGAAATGGCAAAGCACGCCGGGTGATCGATGGACCCATGAACACGGACATCAGCATCGCCTGATCCGCGGACATTTCTAACGTTTCCGTGGCGTGGCAATGAATGCGGACACGCCGGAGTCGGGTTGCCAGGACGAAAACCAGGGAGAATATCAGGACCGCGGTGCGGTCCACGAATTCTGTCCTTTTTCGACTCCTCGGCGTGGCAACGGAAGACGCAGAAGCGGTAGAGTTGGGGGTGAAAATCACGGAGAGTATCAGGACCATGGTGTTTCTGGTGCGGTCCGCCGATTCCGCAAGCACCAATGGTTGTCTTCGCTCGCTCAGTACTTTTGATCACCAACAGTCTCGATAGTCTCGACTACAGCACATGCACATGCACATCGTCTTCGCGCACTAGTCCACTCGCTGTGAACCTTCCCGTCGCGGTCGGGCCTTGCCCTCCGTCACGATGGTTGTCACCCGGGAGCAAACCCATCACGTACGACTCTTCTATAAGCTCATTGTGTCTTGTCTGGTGTTTTAGTTTGTAAAACATATTTTGGTCATCAATTTAAAAATCTCATATGTTTTCATAAATTTATTTGAAATATTTAACTTTTGCTAATCTATAATAAATTTGAAATCGTTCACTAAAACATGATATTGTGTTCCCGTCAACTTTAGTAAAATATTGTTCTACGTTTTGAATTAGTACCACTCGATTCAGCGCTTGGCGAAGCTGCGTAGGTTTGCTTCTGCGCAGGCGTATTAACAATGTCGTCTTCGTGGTCGTGACGTTTTATAATAATAATGATTACGATTATCATAACAATGCTAATGATAATAACAATATACTAATGAGTACCTAAATGAGTTATAATAATAAAATTATTTATGATGTATTATTATGCAAACAACACTGCATCAGCGATCCTTGGTGAGGAAACAAATTGGAACGAGAGACCTATAAATAACCTAACGTGTGAATTTTATTTCCTATATCGATCGGTGAGTGACTGCCAGAAGAGTATAATACATATAGTAACTACTAACTAGTAACTAATAAGTATTAAGTATAATATACTATCATTGATTAAAATGAAAAAAATTTAAATTTAATCAATTATACTATATACCTATACAGTGGCGGATCTAGATTTTTTTTTTGGTGGTGGGGGCATTGTCTTTTTTTAAAGTTTTAAATACTTAAAAATGGCCCAACTTATCAACCAAGATGCTAGGCCGGGGGCCCTCTGCCCCCTTTAAATCCACCACTGTACCTATGTATAATTATTTACAACGTGCGGTATTATTATAATAATGGACGCATATCCCGATATTCGTACTGCTGATAAAGTTTTGAAAAAAGATTCTTTTGGAACGAACGAACGAATGATGCGATAAAATAATAATAATACGGACAACGAAGGATATTGAATAGCTGTAAAGAGATGTCGACGACGTGTTATATATAGGTGCTTGTAGAGTAATATAATATATGTGAACGTTTTTCAATGACAATAGTATAAGTACACTATATTTATATATTCTCCGTAAATATACTTTTCTGTGGATATTCTCTTTTGCGATTACTTGTGTGTACTTTTTCAGCGTTGTCGTCGATAGTTGTATAGGTATAGGTATAATATAATATTATACACTTTTACTACTCGAACTTGTATATCCGATACGATTGATCAAACGAAAGACGTAATAATTGCCGAGAATGTCGAGATGATGGTACAGCGCAGTGCAATAGATATACGTCATAATAATATGTTACTGTCGCATGCGTTCGTATGTTTTTTTTATGCATTACTGTGAGTTTATAATATAGTAGTGGTTTATTTTGTGAAGGGTGGTGTTGTCATAGGAGTGGACCAAGTAGGTACTTGAAAATATATAATTTATTATACTTACATTTTCAACGCGTACCCCTCATATAGTTTTTCTAAAAGACGAATATAAATTTGAATAACGCTTATTTTTAGATTATAATTATGTAGTTACCTATAAGATTATATTGTCTTCTTTATAGTGTTTTTTTCTGAACCCGCAGCAGTTTTTATGCACTTTCGACCATCGGTTATAAATTATAATTAATAAACATATCGGATACGATCCGTAAAATTTTAATTTTAATAATTATAACATAAAAGTTTAAATTATTGCTGAATGGGTTATATTCTCGATAAACATTATGTCAATATGTTTGCTCATAAAAATATAACTAGGCGCACGTTATCTGCTAGAATACGAAAAATATCAGAGATTCAATGATTTTTAACGGTTTTACGTATAAAGACGTTCTAGTAGATAGTGATGGTCATATAATTTGCTCATTTTGTACTATGTAGTATGTTTAATTTATTTCTTTTTAAAATTGGTAAAAAGTAAAAATGTCTTCTAATAATTAATATAAATCATAGTATAGGTAGTAAATCTGGGAATTCAATTATAATATTATAATATTATTATTTGAGAGCCATGAGCATTGTGCATAATATACAATATAATAATAATAAACAAAGATGAAACAATCTCTTACATTTATGGGTTAACATAAAAATTTATTTTATTTAATAAAAATGACCATCTATTGAATTACCAATAATCTATTTCAAAATATTACATAGAATTATTTTTTCTCGAATTCGGGTTTATATTATAAGTTTAAGAAATAAAAAAAAAATAATAATAACATAATATTTCATTATTTATCCAAAAAAAAAATAGGATAGGGCTTTCAATAGTGAAACAAAGAAAGAAAAGAGCTCTATTCATAATTTATTATATTATTTGATAAAAGAAATGTACGAGGAGCTTATTGTTTTTAATACTACATGCATATAGTATATCTATATAAATATCTTCCATTATAATATTATTATAATAATCATACTGACAATATCTAACAATATGTTCACATAATAATAATAAAAATAAATATAATATTACAGTAAAAAACCGGGATTTTTATAACGTGTGTTTATATTACCCGCGGATACTGCTAATATTACAAAATTGAGAATATACCTACTTATAATTGTTAACTGTCATGATTTTAATTATAAAATATGTATATGCGCTAGACTCGAACCGGTCGAATAGTGCAAAAAACACACACATGCGAAATATATGTAAGACTAAAACTGGTAGTTTTGTAAAAAGTTGGCTGTGCATGTAACAACTTATCCAAACGTCATGTGGTTTTTTTTAATTTATAGATCACTTCATGGAAAAGGTACTGGTACTAGAGGAGCCAGTGGAGGAATACTAGAAATACATTTTCATGAAGGAAGACATAATATGGGAAGAGGTGGTTGTGACCCCCCTCGTGTAATCCATTATCAAGTAAACCGACTTGCCCATGAACTGGTGGACCCTGAGTGCCGTATTTTATATTTGATAACTTTTCCTAAGATTCAGATAATACGCTAATACCAGTTGGTATATTACTAAATATTAATATATTATATTCAAAATTAATAATTAATAATAAATACGTATCTACAATCTACATAATATATCTAACTATATTTATTACACTTTGTAACCGGAATCACATGAGTATAGGTACATGACATTTGGCATGCATGCATATAATACACTATGCAATAAATAGTATACGAGGCCGTAGGTGTTTTCGAGCCGTTTGGACGACCGGTGCAGCGATGTCTAAAATATGTAGATTCGTATTGAATGTGGACGTTCGGCCACTGAACTCGAATCCGGTGTCAAAAGTGTTTGTAACCAGCCATATAGACCGCGGGCGTGTTCACTAAGCCAGCATGTATTTAGTGTGTTGGTGTGTGGAGAGGGGAGAGGGGATAGTCGCGAGTCCCCTTGATCAAGTGTCACACCCCCAAAATATTTTATAATAAATTATATTATTATTATTTGTTGCGACAATAATATGTTCAAAACTTGCTCATATCAATTTTATCATGTTTATGATATTATGCGAAGGATGTCATATTATTGTTATCATAGTTCTGTTCGGTTTTATGATTTAGATTTACTTTGGCCGTAATTAAGTAACCATATAGTCCGATATTGGTACAATAGGCTGGTTGAAAACAAAAACGGCTGCAACACCAATATTGTTAATAGGTGCAATACTGCCATTATGTGCTAATAATATGAATGGATGTTGGGTACGGCAAAAATAGAAAAAAATATGATTATTGAATTTAAAAAAGTAAGTACATACATTATTTAAAACACTATAAACAATAATATAAAAGCAGGCTTTTAAACATATATTATTATTCTGCAACGTACTACGGCATCGTACAAAAACGAAAAAATACATTCAAATCATTTGTAAAATAATAGCACATTTTAGTGTATTTTCCACAAGAATAAACGGTTGTCTTTTATGCTCTTGGCAGATTATTATAAAACGTACGCTTTTAAAATGATTACTCAATTTGATTTGATAAAAAGAAAATCATAAAAATTACTGTACATATTTAATCCATTAAAACGTTACAGAGCAGATACATTTTCACTCTTGATAAAAACCAGTGTTGTTTTTAAATATCATATATTACATAAAATAAATAGTTTGTTCTTAAAATTTGACGGCGAGTACGTTCACATAGTAATATATTCAGCAATTTTTAAATTAGTTTTACAATATTTTTCTAAATGTTTATTTCTCTAATACAACCCTATGCAGTATGCATATTATATTCACCCGGCGTATTAGTTTTAAAATTGCACGATAACAAAATAATTGTACTTACAATCCCTGGACATGCCAACCGTCAGACATTTCTTGAATCGGCAGTACTGACATCGATTTCTGTTTAATCTGATCACCAAACATTTTCCGTCCCTCAGACACCGATATTCGATTTGTTTTTGTATACTCCGTCTGAAGAACCCCTGCAACAAAAATTGTTCAAATCATTTAAAGTAATATTATTATATTTGAATTTATCTCAATGCACCGCGCTTCGTTGAACAAAATCGGGATCGTTGAGGTATGCAATTTATTGGTGAAATAGTGAAAAGAAAATTTTTCCTTATGTATTGCCGTTATATGAATGTTATAATGACAGAAAAAAAAACCCGTCGAAGGTCAAGGAACCAGATAATCCAACGGTACCGCATTATCAGCCTGTTTACATTTTTTTTCTATCTACAACGTCTGATGACTGATATAATAATAATACATAATACATATACTTGCAAATAAAACGAGAAAATAAACAACAACAATAAGTATACGTAATTTTAAAGTTTTATAATTTCAACCAGATTTATGATCGTTATTGTTTATTATTATTTTTTTTTTTGCTATTGTGCAACGAACGGACACAGTATTTATTACCGTGAAATAATAATTATAATAAAATTTTTCAATCGTGCGTAATAATGGACTGAAAAAAAAACGAAATGATCCGGGTAATTTCTTTTCTACTTTATAATTTAGTTTTTCCAACACATGTCAGCGTATTTGGTAGATTGAATAAAAATATATACATGAAATATTATACACATGAACATCAAAGCGGAAAGACAACAATATTTGCTTCCACATTAAAACGGTGCATATACCTAGATGGCTATAACATTATATAATTACCTATGAGTAATGTGTAAAAGTATATCATATGAACGCTGTAGCCTATAGGTACAGTATATTGTAAACGAAAGTCTTTGTCAATATATTAGGTACAGAGTACTACGGACGAAATGTATATAGCGCTCGCGTGTAGACAACTCACTGTCCGAACAGTTCTCATTAATTACTACCGTCCGGCCAAATTAATTACTCACACTTAATATTGAAACTATACACATATAACATAATATATAATACACATAATATTAAATAGTGTACTGTACAAAACTACAGTGTACCTATGTATATTATAGTTAAAACAGTAAACTGTATAGGTAGGTACATAATAACATAGTATAATATCCTCAAAAAGTCGTAGAAAAACCTGACATCTGTATTTGCATATAATACGTCTGCGTATGACTATATGGCAAACATAGAACGGTCTGCTTATATAATTATTATTTTACCCAATCACCATCAGTTGCGATTTTATTATATTGAAATATGTTTACACGATTAGGAGTTAGATATTGCCATATTGGCTTTCCAGATGACCGTGGCTTAGCACCAGAATCATTTATTCAGGTCTCGGGTGTTCGGGTGCTGGATGTATTCGGGTGTTCAAGCATCGGAATAAAAAATTCAAACAAACGTTCGGGTTTTAATAACCAATATAATCCGGGTTAATATTGGTCAATACGGGTGTTCAGTAGTTTAGAAAAAAAAGAACTTTTGAAGGCTGATACAAAAATATTTTGAATGTGATACAAAAATATTTTATCAAAAACATATTATTCTCGCTTAAAATAACTATTAATAGAATATTTAATTTTCTAAAAACGTTTTTAATTAATAAATAGGTGCAATTATAAATGTTATGTTATTCTTAACTACTTAGTACTACTAGGGTTCAATTCTAACTTTAAAAAATTGTTTTAGTTAATTCTAGTATCTACATTTGTATACATAAACTTTTATAACAGGTACACCAATTTTTAAAATAGTATAATAAGTACAATTAGGTAGTTACTTTTATTTTATGTTAATCGTAACTAATTTTATATTCAAAAATACGATTCACCCAAAAATAATAAAATTTTTTTAAATTTAATGTTATCTTTATGCATGCATTTTAATAAATAATTGTTGAAAATTCAAAGTCTTTGATAGTATTATTTTTTAAAGCCCAACAAAATGGAATGGAAATTACATTTTAGAGTTCAACTAGGGACGTCGTGTATGGTTTATAGAAGGTACGCGAGTTTTACTTAAATAAAAAAAATACCCCTGACTATTGGGTCTCCGATTGGGAAGATGTATGGGTATTGGGTATCCGGAAAATCAATTTAAACATGGGGCTCCGTCCGTGCTATTTATTAGAATGGTTAGGGATGCTGTCGTGATACTTATAAAAAAAAAAAGAGAGAAACCAGACAGGTTACAGAATACATATTATATACTGAGTGTTGGGTACTCGTATCTGTTATAGCTTACCTCAACACAAGGTAGTAGTATATAAATATGTTGGTTTTAGTTAATTTTTTAATGTGAAATTAAAACTAGTGATATAATCAAAAAAAGTTTTGAGCTGAGTTCCTGGAATCTGAAATGCGTTTTATGAAAATATCGCGTATACTAGTAAACGTTTAAAAAATTAAAACCTTAAACTCATTTTTCCACAAACTAGGTATATATTTACAGGATGTCTCATAACGGTTGTTTTCGCAAATACCGACCCACCAACTATAAGTTTATAACCACCACCTGCCAAAACTTTAAAACTTGCACAACTATATTTGAATTCTTAATGGAAATGAGTAGTTCAACTTTGAAAAGATTTACATATATTAGCAATATCAGATTTTTAAGTAACACAAATACAAGAATTTTAATTTTATTATTTTGAGTTTAGGTAAACATAAATATTTTATAAACTATTACTATATAATATACTCTCTAATCCAGTATTAAATTCCCAAAATCATGTTAAAAAAGGTAGGTATAAGTGGGTAAGTACTCCTCTGCTCTACAATAGGTATCGAGTGGGTCACTGTAACGGATGTGTTAAATTTGAATTCAATGATAAATCATTGCATACGATAAACGATACTGAGTGGTGACGGTCCGTCAGCTTATAATAATATACTTAGGGTAAGTATTTCGATTAATTAGTAATTAGTAAGTATTTTTTATGAACGTATGTACTGCTATTAGAGTAATTTATTTTACTTTTTTAGTACCTAATACAGTTGGTTGAATTATTTTTTTGCGAAAACATTGCATTCGAATATTTCATCGTGTATAAAATATAATAATATAATTAAACATTTTCAAGTACCCTGAAATAATATTTTTATATTATAACAAAATAATCAAAATCGTTATTCTTTGTTTAAAAATCTAATAATGTCCAAATTTGAATTTAGAATATATAGGTATACCTATCTGTAAAAAATGTGCTTTTTTATTTTATAGATTCATTGGTTCTGAAATAAACTACTTGGAGTAACCTTATATTAAATGTTCAACCCTTAGCAATATAAATAAATCATTTTAGGAATTTTAACTGCCTACGAAATAATTTGCAAATATTCATAATTTTAACGAATTTTGTCAAAATTTGAACTTCACATGCTTATTAAAAATAATCTTGCATATGTATCATGAACAATTTTAAATTACTTTAATAACAACTTATGAGTTATGAGCAGCTTTGTATTTCAATTTTCAAGATTTTCGAGCTAGCGTAATATTCTTTATTGAAATTTTTAGTAAAAAACTAAAAAAATTGAAAATTGAAAATGTTTATAAATAGCACAACAAGAAATAAAATATATTGAAAATGTTAATATATATGGAAAATGATTATATAAAAATTAGGTAAACCGTAAACATGTCAAGTACCTACGCTTTTTTTTTAAATTACAACAAATAATCGAAAATTGATTTAAGACAAATCCAAAGTATATCCAAATTCAACGTCGAAAATATTTGAACTTCAAACGCTCATAAAAAATTAATTAGACGTTACGGTAAACTTTTTTTTCTTATCAGTAGAAAAACATATCTCCAGTGTAATTATAATATATGTTGTTTGGTTATTATACAAAATACGCGGACTATAAAAATACGCGGACATTGTTATGGTATGAATTTTTTCTGTGAGCTGTTGTCTCGATACTCACATTGTGTGCAGTCTATTATTCTTGTCTGTAACTCCCTCTCTAATGTGAGTCTTGTGTACCTAACTATCAAATACTCAATAACGACTAAATAAATAAATAATAATAAAATCACAATCAAAACGCGCGTAATCTCACTAAATTATCAAATATCGTATCAAATATTATATTGTAATAAACGTAAGTAATATATTTTTATATATTATGCAAAATTATAGCTGTTATACCTTGCATCCTTCGCACGACGTAACGCCATAATGGTACCCAGACGCTTTGTCGCCACACACACGACACGGTACGAACGATTTGGCCGGTGTAGTGTTCGAGTCTGCTGCCGCAAAGTGTTGATCTGTAAACAAAAGGTATATTGAGTATTGACAGGGATTGAAAATCGCAACAAAATAATATTGCTTAAAGTTTTATTTAAAAGGTAAACAAAAAAATTGTTGTTTTTTTATTGTTTGATTAATTGTGTCTACATATTCGATGCTTTTACAATGTTAGAATAAAAATATTACAACATTTAATAATTATTTAATAATAGACAGAGAAATATTTTATTTATTAATTCTCTGGTTGGTCATCGTATTCTCAAAAATTGTTTTACATTGCTTTATTTGAGTTTTGGAATCTTTGACAATGATACTTTACACTAGTTATTTGTAAGGGATATCGCTTTCGATCTTCGTATTTTAATAAAATAGATTAGGCATACAGAATACATACATTGTATTTTTAATACCTATCTACGTGCTTAATAAGGAGCTTTTAAATCGTACCTAAGTATAACCGTTCATTATATTTTCTGCGCTCAGAGGAAAACGGCAATATCGTTTTGCCAAAAACTACCAACATCGATCCGCCACCCGGCACTGTATATAATATATATACAATTGTATATTGTATTTATACGGGGCCTCAGCAGGGAATCCATGAAACTAGGTCACCAGACCTGTCACGCCCTACATTTCATGGCACCCTCACAATATACATGTAGACGCTGCAGTGTACCTATATATATACAGCACCAACCCCGTAATATATACATTATATATTTTTTTTTCACCCGTCGACAATAAATCATGTAGCCATTTCAATCATTACAGAAAAAACAACTCGACGAGTATTTCTTGATTTTTCGTCTATATATAATATATATTTTATAGAATACTGCGTATTCTATGTATAAAACGGAAAACGAACCAAAGTAACTTATGCGCAGAGGACTTTGAGTCTTGACTATATGATATCGATCACTCATTATATGGACGTTGTCATATTTATTAAGAAAACAAATCGTGAATGTGTATTAACTATTGTATATGTATGACTAATAGTTAAAAATATAATAATACTAAAATAAATTTCAGACAGGATTTATTCATACATATATTATAATATCCGTAGGTAAACATCGGCGATTTAAATATCCTTGCACCCGAGTGAATACTATACTTACTAGGTACTTATAATATGTACTCGTTCTATGGCTGTATTTGTACTTCACTATGTACTGCAATTTAATATTATTTAATGTTGATCAACTCGAATACCGTAATATACAAAGATCATAACAATATTATTTTAAGAGGGGTCAACATACTTCATCAGTTCATCAAACTGATTTTAACACCAACACGTGATGGTGTTTAGGTAGGAAGGTACTAGGTACTTAATTAGTTATTATAATCACAACCGTTATAATATTATACATACATAATAGCGGAGTAGTATATTCGTGAATAAATACATTTAATAAGATCATAAAGTAATAATCCGATTATCTGTTGTTTTTTTTAATTATAATATGCAAAAGAAAGTGAGATGAAAATAAAATGTCCCTAAGTAAGTATAATATTATGATATGTATAGGTATGTATACCAATCTCATAGGAACGGAAAAATATAGATTTGTAAAAAATTGTTTATTTTCTAGGGATGAAAATCAAATTCATCACAATTTCTTAGCTGTATCCTAGAATGTATTATTGTTATACGTGGAATGATACAATTACAATATATTATAGTGAATGTCTGACAAATCGCGCATACAATTATACATAACGACGCCAAGAAGAAATCGGCTGAGATTCGCGCGGCCAAGAAGTGAACTTTAACAATATCCTGGAGGCTGTGCAATAACAATACATAAGGCGGAAAAAAATATGATCGTTACAAATGTTTCCCATACGTTATTACATCTGTACGCGATATTATTGTAATATGAGAGTGACGCACGTGTTGAGATTTGAATGCCAAGGCGGCGGTGGTGGTGGGTGTGTGCCGTCATAATAATGATAATAATAACATGGTAGGTGCACTACAACACTGATGTGGTGTAAACTGTATAGGTACATAATATATATAGGTACATAGGCATGATATTATAATAGAAACCGGGCGAGGAATAAAAATATAATAGTAATAATAATATAATATGGAAAAAGAACTATCTGCTGCTGGTCCAGCGAATACGTTTATATTATTATAATAGCAGTCGACAGTCGGGTGTATCTGCGCGGTCTACTGCTGTGTCTATATAGAGAACATCACGATTACACGTTATATTATACATTACGATAAAAAAACGGTTATTATCTTCTCATTCGTATAATATACAGCAGAGAATAGCGAGTACAGGACACGCAATCACTGTGTAACAAATTTAAACCAAAAGCGCATTGGTACTTATATATATATATTTATATTAATTTTGACATATGCGAAAAAAAAACAATTTCAGTTTTTACAATTTAACATTCAATTTAGTTGTTCTGTCTACTTTAATATTATAATACGCATTCATGATAAAATGCTAAAAACGGCTATAATATATACTCAATAATTATAGGTATAACGAAGGGAGTTTCACTACGATTGAATTCTGCATCAAAATTTTTCGAGCAAAACTACTATTTATCAATACAATAATATAAAATTTGTTATTTGGGATCCTAGTATCCTACAGTATATATTTATATATATTATTATGAAAATTACTGAACGTCATATTACTAGCGTTAATATGTTGGTTGATGGGTACTGACATTGTCTTACTGATAATGTTCACCAGCAGGCAGCAGCCAGTAATCAAAAACACAATAAAAATGTGGACAAAATCCAATGATCATTTATTATTATATTACTTAATATTATTATTTATAACCAAGGCCCAAAAGTACTTATACACATCCTACTACGTGATCTTAAACAAACTAAATAGTAATTATAATTTAGTATATAAATGTAGTGTAATTTAGTGTAATTATTACAATATTATTGATGCGGTGCTGACGTGAAGTATAAAGTTGGATAAGTAAACGAAATACCTACTTATAGGTGTTACACATAAATATAATGTATAATGTCTATAATATACTGCATAACATATCACAAAAATTCACGAAACTTTTCCAAAGTAAGATCGTCAACGATGCAGCCAGTGGTCCAACTAGAGGGGTTGGGGGTATTGATCCATCACCCCCGAAATATTTGTGAATTCTACGTAGTGCGTAGTTAGTTGTATAATTTGTATATAGCAATTTTAAACAAATTTAATGCAGTAACATCGTGTACGTTTACTGGATAGATAAATGAGAATATTGTTATTAAACTTTGACTTCTTATTAGTTATGAACTTATGAATAAAGTATATTTAAATATTTAATTCGAGCCTAAATTATTTTCCAACAATCATTATACATATATGTTTATACAAGAACTTGTCTTGACCGATTCATCATTGCCTGACCGGAACTTCCAAAGCTATGAGTATGAAATTGGTCAGTAGTTTTGTTTGATAATGTAAACACCCGCACTGAGAAAGGGTTTTCCAAAATTTGCATTTTAAAGAGGTCCTTCAACACGGACTTTGAGATTTACGATGAAAATGTAACTATTTTTATACATAAATAGTTGCCGTTTGTTGTAGATTATAATAGTAGTGCAAAAATTAGTATTTTTTCGTACATAAATAGTTGCAACCATAGAAACCACTCGGGCAGATGAGGTAAAAGCATACATCAAATTTCCATGTTTGCAAGGCCTCAATTAAAAAAAACTATATCTTAAAACTAAACGTATTTTTGTAGCTTAAATTCTCAAAAACTACTTGATTGATGTTGATGAAAATCTCTAAGATTGTGTCTAGAAATATCGAAAAGCTTGGAGAATAGTTTAAAGTTTAAAATGTTTAAATGTAATGAAGGTAGGTAGCTTAAAATTTAAGCTTTAAACTTTAAGCTAACAACATTAAAAAATATACGAAGTACCAAATCTAATCCGCGACTTGCGGTTGCCCATCTTGGTCAAAATGTTTCATAAAGCTAGGTACATTGACACGAATTTTCCTGTGAGCTGAGGTACACTAAAACCCAGATACACCTATATACAGCGCTGTATTTTAAATTTGCTCATTTTTCCCGGGCAAAGTCGTGTTTTACAGCTAGTATACCTAAATAAAAGTTGAATAATTTAATTTGCAATTTAAAAATTTTACTCATAAACCTAACTTAACCTTAACTCACCATCAAACACCTTCAGGAAATTATTTTTTTTTCAAATTCATAACCATTGATCCATAATTATATGCAAGTAAAGATATGTATAATAAATAAAGTGGCGACCTACAAGTCTATTTTGGTATGCATTTTAGCATGCATGAAACGTATTGTAAAAACAACCATCTATACTATTATATACTGGTATTATACACTACTATAATACGTCTATACTGTAGTTTTTTTTGCAAATTCACTACAACAAAAATTATAAATAATATTATATATATTATGATGTTATGATAGTTCAATATTAACAGTGTATTTATAAATAGAAAAAATAGAAAATATAAACTGCGATTTGAAACAAAAAATTTACTTGGAGGAAAACGGAATCGTACCTAGTTCTTCTTAATAATAATTATTATTTTTTATGAGCAAACGCCAAACGGAGAGTATAGGAAAACTTGCAGCTTGGATCATGGAGAGAAATTTGGATACGGGCACAATAATATTATAAAAGCAGGATAATCATTGCGGGCTCAATTTCCAAAATAGTCGTTAATATATGATAATAATTTTATACAAACTATAAAACATAAATAAAAAAACTTTTTACCGAGCGATATCGCGCATAAACGTTTTTGTTCGTACTATGATAAAATTAAAACGACCAGAGAACGAAACGAATTACTGTATAGGTACGGTCGCGCGCGCGTTTAGACATCAAAATAAAACGTCGTTTATATAATATAATATTATGATGCCGCAGCGGGTAGGTAGGTATAACATAGTGTAATGTTTAGGACTCACGCGATCGGTAGGTACCTAAATACTAGATAGTGTTCGCGGTCTGTACCAAAAAAAAAGTCAAGTATACTTCTATTATAAAAAAATAATGTTTTCCAAAAAAATCACTGCGGCAGTATAATATACTTAGGTACTCTGTGGCCGAGTTGACGGCTGTTTTTTACAGTTTCCAGTATAAATGTTTAATACTCGACAGCTATAGATATTATATTATAGGTGGGCTAGGCTCTACAATAATATGTATATATTACCTATATATATATATATATATATATATATAGGTACGTCAGCATAACCGGTACTCCGGTCGTATACTCGAATAATATTATATTATCACCTGTACCGTCGTCGCCTTGTATTACACGCATACTGCTATATCCATTCTGTATACATACCTTATAAATATAATATTATTGGTAATCAACTATACGACTATATATACGACCCCACGTCTTATTAATTTTCGTTTACACGCACGCGTTTCTATATGTGATCTTATCCCCGAGTCATTAATATGAGAATATAATACATATTAATATGTTTTTATATTACGATAATAAACTCAGATGCCTATATACTATTGTATCCAGTGGTGAATCGCAAAGTACAACCACTCACCTGATCGTAATTTTAAGCGCCCTGCTTATTGGTTCTTTAGTTGAAAAACCTATCGGATTTGGTCTTTACATATGTGACAGTACCAATCTCCGACAAACAAGAATCCTTTCACGATTAAAAGCTTGTATGTGTTACCGATCATACAGATTTTGAACGGAAAATGCAGCACTCATAATAATTTTATATTATGACAAATATGCAGCGAGATCGATGAATAAAAAAAGGTTTGTGATTGTGACGGAAACGATTGATTCAATTTTTTCGAATTTAATAGTTTTAACGCGTAAGGTGGTGGCCAAACCTGCAGGTACTTAATTTAAATGCAAATTTCTATATTATACATGAAAGGGGCTTAAGAATATTCTATCGATATCAAATTGTAATAGGTAGGTGAGGTACCTATCAAATTGTATATGAAAATCATTTTTTACTTCAGAAAAAAACCATTATACTCTAAACATCTCCGAAAAAGTCGGAAATCATTTCCATCCAGAAGACTATAGAAATCTTATTTAAACACCCATGTCCGACGTTGATCATTGACAGGCACCGCCATCGATCATTATGCGACAAGACAAATATTCTCTATGCAAGCGCTTATACATATTATATTATATACACAATAATACCACGCCTTACTCCGTGTAGATATTTTGACTTCGTGTGGACACACGGTCGACTGTGGCATAGCGTTTTAACGACGCGATGCCAACGTCGAATTTCATATATGACATTGCTTTCGTTGTCGAAGAAGAAGAAGAAGAAGAAGAAGAAGAAGAATGGAAAAAACATCGTATAAAATCCAAGTATATATTCAACACTAATGGTCGTATACACATTATATGACATAAAATATATATGTTTAAGTTTACTTCTTGTATTTGGAAGATGCATATATATACAATATTTGTTTTCATAGAGTCGTTATTTTTTTGTTTATATAGATGCCCAGCCCGAGGATTCAGCTATTTTATTATTGTGTCTCCCCTCAGCGTATATATATATATATTTACTATATTTGTACGACCGCATTGTTCGTTGAAAAGATTCGATAAATATGAATAATATATAATATATATTCACAGAGTGGTTGATGATTTCTGAGTTTATTTTTGAAGTGTACCCATTGAAATTGTGAAGTTATCATAATATTCATAAATACTGTATAGTATATATTTTGAAATAATTAAAAGATCAAGGGTCATCTCGGACATACGTCTGAAATATAAAATTGAGTCTATAATAATATCAAATTCTTAAACACAATATATTTAAAACGATTATTGAAATTCTACGCTCTTTAATAATTACATAAAGTTAGTTAGATTTTTAGTTATTTCTGTTACACTGTATATTTCCAAATTATATATTTAAGTAAATACGAAAGGCTCGAAATTATATTAAAATCATGGTGCAATTATTATTATGCGAAACGCAATAATCATTATTTTTAAGTAGAAATTCGAATATTAATATTTTTAAGTAATAATTTTGGTCGGATACAATAATTGACCAATCCAAGAAATTTCTTCTAAAAACGAATGAATTAAAAAATGTATATGTGCCTAATATTATATTCATACCGCGTTTAATGAACTTGACTCGAAAATCAAAATATTTTTTAACGAAATCGTACTGTCCCAATCATTTGTGCTGGAAGTCGGAAGGAATTCTATATAACAATAAGCTACGCACGATCCAGATGTCTGAACTGATATGATATAGGTACGTCATTTTAGCACACCGGGTTACGCGACCGAGATACCTTGCGTAACCGACTGTTCGTAAAGCGAAAATAATAAAATAATATTATATATATATATCACATAAAATATATACGTACAGGAAATGTCATAATGTAATATATATAATAATTTAATAAGATACAGCGTCTCCGTAAAACGGAAAATCTCGAAGACACACGAAACATAATAATTGGAATTTGTGTTATTTTTTTCTCTTAAAATACACGGATGACAAAAAAGTAAAAAGGTAAAAAAAAAATAAACGAAACGAAAAAAATCAAAAAGAAACAGCGAGACACAACAATAAAAAGATATAAATATATTATTATATTACATTTACGCACACTCACACATATTATGTTATTGTATGTACAACGACGGAGAGTGCAGTGGAGGCAATATACGAGCAGCAAAGGATTCCGTCGCCGGACAGTTCAATAACCTTGAGTGCTTTCAGAAACACACACACACACACACACACACACACACACACACACACACACACACACCCATGTACCATAAACATCTATACGAACGCGAAAGACGGTGTGCGTGTTCATTCGGGCTACGGTACGGTGGTGTGCGCGCGCGAGGCATAACCAGTTTGCCAACTCTTTTTTATAATTTTTTTTCTCTACCCGCAGCCTCACTTCTCCTGCACACGCGCGCTGCCGGGGCTCGTCCGTACCAAAACTTAAAACACAAAACCAGTTCCGACGACGATAAATAATTATTAATCGTCTCTCTCTCTCGTCCCGTCTCCGTCTCGCCACGCGTTTTTCCGTCCTTCCTGTGCGTACACACACACGCGCGTGCGGTGGTATTATATATTATTTTACGCTCAGTACACCGTATACACGTACACGGCTATGGTACGTATATAGAGGTACACATATTATGTATAGGAAGTTAAACGCACGCACCGCGCGCACTGCTGCAATATAATATGCGTACACGCGGCGAGTATGCAAGACGCGCGCGCGACTGGACCGACGTACGCGTACCTGTGTGTAGGTACCGATATTATTATTATTATTGTTATAACATAAAAGTATTATCGTAGCGGCCGAACGTCCGCCGCCGCATACATAAAGTCCGCGCGGTTTTGTATATTCGCGGCACTGTGTTTTACCCCGGAGCCGCGGCCGTCAACTCATCGAGCAGAGCTGTTACAATAATATTATTATTGTATAATACTTTAATGTGATGATCAACTCACATTAATACTCTGCTGCGATACGACGAAATGCTGAGTTTCCGAGTTGCGCAATCTCGAATTTTCATAATGTTCGAAAACTATCCGTGATAACCAGATATTTATATTATATATTAATAGTATGGCCAACTAGCGTCACTAGAACTGTCTTAATGATCATCACCAATACTGTATCAAAGCATTTTTTCGGGGAGACGGGACGGGACATCATAAATATGTATACCCTTCCTTAACAGACACCTCCAAATAGCGGATGTTTTCTTGAAAACCAAACTATCAACTTTCCATAATCTGAACCTTTTGAATAGCGGACAACTCCAAATTTTGGTATTCAGGGGTTTCACTGTAAACTATAATATTGTAATTTTAGTCAGCACTAAAATTTAAGTTTTGACATTTGGTTAAAAATATGAAAATAACATCATTACAACCATTTATGACGAAATATTTATGTTGGCGTAATGGCGTCAAAGGTTTTTCTAATAATTTGCAACATTTTGGGGGAATTTTATCCCCCCCTCTTTACAGATATGGTCTTAATCACAATTCATAATAATAGGTCATACATAAATAATATGTATTATTTATAAAGGTATACCTACCAACAAAAATGTTAACTATTAAATTGCTATATTATTTCTCCACAATACTCATAATATAGACGTACGGTTTTATTATCTCGAATCATTCCTATCAGGTAACATAAAATATGACCATTACAGGGTAGGGACATTTAGTAACGTATATCTTTAGAATTTAGGTACGTATCTACGTAGTACCGACACATCAAAGTTGAATAAATAATGAAATATCGAAACATAAAATAGAAGTTTTTAAGTTCGTAAAAAAAGTTAACGAACATCCGCTATTCAAATGGCATTATAAAATTATAAAATTATACAGTTTGTAATATGTATTAAATTTTCGAATTTATAATAAGTTACCTATAAGGAAACAAAGTAAAATAATGCATGATTTTACAACAACCAACATCGGGCAACTATAAACTTCGACAACTAGATGTTTTGTTGATCACTTTCTGGAGATCCTGCAAGATGTAAAATAATTTTATTGTCACATATCTATATAATATATATATATATATATATATTATATTTTATACTATAATAATGTTATAAAGCTGAAGAAGAGTTAGTATATTATGTTTTAACGTGCTAATCTCAGGAACTAATGGGCCGATTTCAATAAAAGTTGTATCAATAGATTCCTTGAGATTCGTTTAGTGTTTTTAGCTTTTTTTTGTCAACCCCTATAGGTTGCTATCAGGTTTACACATTAATTTAGTTATGGATATAGAGTTAGCATTGATTACAGAAATAAAATTAAAAAAAAAAAAAAACATTATTTTAATTTTTAGACTAGCCAATTTGCCAAGCACTGCTGCGATATTATTTTTCATGTTGAAAAAAATTATATTTAATTTATTGTTTGTTACTCAAATGTACAACAAAAGACAATGCCTTTATGTTTACGGAGTTTATAGATTCAAAAACTACTTGACCAATGTTGATGAAAGTTTCAGAGATTGTTCTAAGAGATATCAGAAAAGTTTAGAAAGTAGTTTGAACCAAGTTAAAAATATTCCAACTACCAAGTGCTGTATTCAATCCCCCAAAGACGGATTGCCCTTCTAGGTCGAATTAGTTCACATAGCGATAGGTACACTGATGCCGATTTTCCCGAGAAATGAGGTACACCACAAACGAGATACATCGATATATAGAGGTGTATTCTGTGTTTCTCCATTTTTTCCCCGGGCGTAGTTAGTTTATACCCTTAGTATATATTATACACTACATGGCACATGCATTATATAACACGCGGCCGCTGTGGAAATACACGCGTGGGTAAATTGACGGTTACTACAGTATTCAAAGGTGACCTGAAACTGCAGTTGGTAGATAATATTATGGATTTGCAGATATAAAATACGATTAAAATAATTCATTTTGCACATTATTGCAGTCATTATAAACAGTATTTCACTTTTGAAAAATCTTAAAGACGTTCAGAGTTATTATATTTCCAAAGATATATATAGGTATTTAAAAAAATATTGTGAACATCCGGTCGTTTAATATTCACGGAACAAAATAAATCGAAGACGCGTCCGATCGATAAAAGCTGGTAAAATTGTTTAAATCACGCTGGGTTTCGTTATTCGTCCGATTCGCCTAAAAACGGGACTGCAGCAGTTGCGTGGGTCACAATATTATATTAAAGTAATATATTGGTTATAAGTTTGCCGTGATATCGCGCAGTCCATTTATTTTCTTCGAGTAATAAGGTTACAGTTATAAAAATGTTTCTGTGACCTGCGCGGTAAACTGTGTGGTCCGTCGTGATTTACGATATTTCCATTTGAAATCTTTGGTAGTTATGATGTACTAATTTTTCGTAAAATGAAACTTTGATTATATTATCACCAACACTTATACACTTATATTTGTAATTATGAAATAATTGTTATTTTATGCACCAGCGTCTACGACCTGCGAGACAACAATCTATTTTTATTATTATATCATATATACCTACATATTATAAATGTATACTGATTTCAATTAAATTTTGTTTGTAAAAGTCTAACTGATACGTATAAGTTACTATGCAAAATTATTTAAACATTTTTTTATTATTACTTATTCTTCAAGAAAATAATGAGCCCCACTCGCAACATATGGGGTCCTAACATAATACTATAAGGCATGAGCTATATTATTTTTGAGTCACAAGAAAAATGTTAAGGTAAAATATTCACCCAATGTCCATTCGGAATGAAATACCTAAAGCTCAGATGGCTGACGGCGTGGAGGAAGTTAAGTAGAAAAAATACACAACCGGCGCGTTTCCCTTTCTTGGAAAGAAAGTATAACTAGAATACTATACGCAGACTACATACGCTCTTGAATTATACTTTATAGTACTATATAGTGTATACAATAAACATAGGTATCATGTACATATTTAATACAGGTGGTAAAAGTAAACAGTAGTAAAGAAGACACTTTTTTAGCTATTATTATGTCGCCTGCAGATGACCCGAAAAACGAAAAAGGTTTTTATTATCGTGTTAGTGTCAAATCTCTTCTAATATAGTTTTCATTATTTTAATGATTGGAATTTAAACTACATTGAAAACGTGTCGATTTATCCACTAAAATCATATCACAATATGTCACTCATTTACTTAAATATTGTTATTTGTTATAAATTGTTCACAGTGTTAAAATGTTATTAATTTTAGTAACTAAACGCCAAAGCTGCAAAGTATTATATTTTTTTTTATTATATTTTAGTTTTTACATAGTATTGCATAGTATTGCATATAATACAGTTTAAAAAACTCAACTCGATAATAATTATTTATTTTAATCATTTTATAATACAACGTACATACGAACATAATTACTTTCTGGTTGGTATTTTGTTGTGTTGTATTTCGTTAAAAAATACGAGTGTTTGACTAAAATATATTAAACGTATATACTTGTAGAGATATCCAATTTCGATGGAACCCTAAACACGTATTAGCGACTAGCGAGTGCCGACATTCTTATAAAATTGTCTCAGTTTATTGCCACTATAGGCGTAAGTACCTAATTTATAAACAAGTCCCATTACAAAATGTCAAAATAATCTTAATCTTTGAACTGTGAATGATGCTTGCTGATAATATGTTATTTATACCTTGATTATAAATTGTAATATTATCATTTGTATATATCTACTAATGAACGCTTAAATACAATAAATATTATTTGTTAAAATTCAATATCTAGTTGTGTTGTTCACGTATTAAATTTATATTATAATGTATTATTTCAAAAATACAATAGTTATTGAATATTATTTATTATTCTTAAGTATATTTTAAATTGTGTAATGTAACGGTATATGTACAGGTTTTATAATTTGTACTACCAGTGAATATTGGGCATAATATCAGTATTATAACATTGTTCCGTGTACAAAACATGGACTTTATTGTTTTTGTCGCGTGCGTTCTATCTATATAACCGTTAGCCCTGACATATTGTGTGTATAATATATATACAGGTACTATTA
The DNA here is from genome assembly GCF_005508785.2 of Acyrthosiphon pisum. Classification (NCBI taxonomy): domain Eukaryota; kingdom Metazoa; phylum Arthropoda; class Insecta; order Hemiptera; family Aphididae; genus Acyrthosiphon; species Acyrthosiphon pisum. The sequence continues at coordinate 6,070,074 of NC_042496.1, read as the reverse complement.
TGTATATTCTGTACTGTACTGCAGGGATAAGTTCAATATTGATAGAGTTTTCTTGTGGCGTTTATGTTTGGAATCCATGACAAAGTAATGTCTTCATAAACAAATCCATGTATTTTTTTGTATAAATTATAAAAGTTATTGACGGTGGCTTTATAGGTTTCTAAAAATTATTAGTTTCGATCTGTTTTGCATTTTGTATAGATAGGCAGATGTGTATCATAGTCATTTTCAAATAATATTATCGCGTTTACATGCATTTGAAAAAAAATACGAATTTAATTTTGGTCTGAATTTTATACTATAACGTATAATATAGAAACGATGAAACGATTAATAATAATTGTATATGGTTTTAAAATATTATTCAACATACTATGAGTGTAGGCGTTACGACATTATGGTGAAGGACTAGGTGCATATTATTATTATCGACTAGTCTACTAAAAATGTATACACACCGATAATATAAAATATATGTATAATAATATATCAGTGGTTGGATTAGCAGAACACTTTTTTTAGTGATGCTATACAGTACCTAGCAAACTACTTATTATTGAACTAGGCAGCGTATTAGCGTACTGCTTTGTTTCGGTATAATAAAGTACAACGCTTAAAAATAGTGACAAAACGGTTTTCCGCTGTAAATAACACAAATATCGCTAATCTGAACTCTTTGCTAGCTATAAGCTCATTTCCTTATTCATTAAATATAATTATTATATCTCAAATTAAAATAAATAATAAAATCATTCTATATTAAAAAACTGATTATACACATCCTAACAAAATACTGAAATTACATCACTAAATACTTTGAATATGTGCAACTCGTGTAAATTGAATTTTCGGGAAAACTGGTATACACCTGGTATATATTTAACAGATTCATTTGAATTTTTCATTTCTAAGTTTCCAACCGGCAGGGTGATATTTTAATCATGCTCGCCCTATTTGAATGCTTAAATTATGCATATAGGTATTCAAATTCTGATTTTCAGAATTTTTTATACCACTTAAGGATGATACTATGACACAACTTCTGTTTTTCAAATGGGAACTCACCTTATTCTCTGTCAATTATCCAGAAGAAATTTTTTTAAGAATTTTGATATATCTAAATCAAAATTCAAACGAGTAGTTTTTTAGTCATATAACTGTGTATCCTTAGGGCTGGTAAAGTGTCGGTTAACGCTAACCTACTGAAAACAGATTTTATTACCGGCAGAATTCGGCCGGTTAAGTGTTGGTTAACTTTAACCGGACATTGGAAGAACGTTCCTAAAGATAATATGTCTATGGCGATGGGTTAAGTATAAATGGGTGCTTAGATGATACTATAGAGACTATTGAATTATCAATATAAAACAATTGTAATAACCATTCCAGTATAATAAAAATGACATCTAATATTACATAAAGTTTATATTTTTGTAATACCATTTTTTAGGATTATTATCCTTAGTATCAACGTTTTAATAACTGAGAAGTTACTTCTTAGAACATTGATTTAGACACATCAAAATGTCCAATAAAATCGTCCGCAAAATAATTTTCATTAAAACCCCACTGAGTTCCTATTTCAAAAATAGAAGTTTGTACAACCCCAATTAACTTTTTAAGTGGTACAAAAAATATTAAGAATTTAAAAATAAGGTCTTTAAGCAAACTTAAAAATTCTAAAAATCAGAATTCGAATAAATGTACTATTTAATGGAAAAATCGGACCGAGCATGTTTAAAAAATCGCCCATTTATTATTATATCCCTAAGTATTATTTTTTTGACTAAAAAAAAAATAGCATGTAATGAAATACCTTACATTTGCATAACAGTAGCGATGATTGTAGCAAACTTTTATTTTATTATGTTGTGGTAGCGCACTACATCATGATTCATGACTTTCAACCACTATATTATATTATTTTCTACGTGCACATTTAGATACAAAATAACTATCCAAAACACTAAATTAAAAAATATCATCAAATTAAGAGACAACACTACCTATTTCAGAGTTTAGAAAAATGTTATGTTTTTATAACTTTATAATAGACATTATCGACTACTCAGACGACAGAAATAGATTTTTTGGATCTCCTGTAAAGATACAAAAACGATGATAAGCGGTGTTTCCTTTTATGTGACGACAAGCAATTATTCTACATTTGCAATAGCAGTCCTATAAGTTATTATATCATTATAAGGGTTCAAATTATGTTATGTGGGAAAATATATTATTAGGTATCCTAATTTATTAACTTGTTATGTGAAAATATTAATGATTATTATCCAAACTCATTATTTTTAAAAGTATTGCCGGTAAAACTACTAATAATTTAAAAAATTACTTTTCTTAATTAAAAATATTTTTATTTGAATACTTTTATAAATAAATTGATTTTTGAACGTTGGTTTAAAAGATTATCATTATTTTAAACTTTGATGCGAAGATGAGCAAAATTTAATGTAGGTATGCATTACAACTTGATTCCTCTTAATCTAAAATTTAAACCCTTATGAAAAAAAACTCAACTTCAATATTTGAAACATAGAAATGTTCATAAAAAATTGTGCTTCAGATTTTCGAATTTATATTTTATATTTCCATTTTGATAATTTAAAATTGATATAGGTTTTGAACTTTCGAAACTATATAGCATAAAGGTAGGTGAACGAAATAAAAGTGATATAAAATGTAAGAATGAAAGTATCTTAAATTCTCCTGAGTAAAAAGGTCAAAAAAAAACTTTTTGAATTAATGAACGTTCATTGTTAAAACGTAATAAATGGATGAATAATACTAGTTCTTTGTATAGATCCCTAATAGTAATTCGCTGTCTTGCCCGCAAAACTAATACTTGATAAATTAACACCGCCCAAATTATGCGAGCTTTCTTCGGTCGTTTCAGAGAATTCTACCACTTGCAAAACTATGGTTAATTATGATTATTAGTTTTACTTTGCTCTAACTTTTCGGAGCATAAATATTTAGAACGCTATATAGAACTTGTTCATAATCAGGAATAATATATATTATTACTTGACTGTTATTATAATACTGTATAAGATAAACGAATATTACGTGATAACTGCAATTGAATATTGATATTTTAAAAACTTTAAATGGAAAAGTATATTTTTCAACCGCGCATAGTACATGCAATAATAATAAAGTCATTACAGCTATTAATTTAATCACTGGTTAATACAATAATAATCAACCATTTATCTAAATAATTTTTGTAAAACATGAACCAAATCATATTTTTTTTTTATTTATTATATATGTTTAAAAAAAATTGTATATACCTATAGAACGAATCGATTAATTGAATCAAAATTACCTGTAGTAATGTCATTACAGATAACATCCGGCAGAACTCGTTCATATATATATTTTATATTTACTTATTAATTATTATTGACGAAAACAAAATTAATGAAAACCATTTGTCAGTTATTGCATACAAAAAGATATATTTTTGTCGGGAGTTAGGATATATTACATTATCATATTATGTATGAAAAAATGTCCGAGACTTCGTAGAAAGTATATTCTTTATACTGCTTATTTTATATTAGTTTCCATGAGGCAAAAAAAAAACCGGATAAAATTGAAAAATAGTTAACCTTTTTGAAGTATACCGCAAAATATCATCTGTTTCCAATACATATAGGTGCCACGAGAGACTTTTTGAACTTTTTTATTGCTTTCCTTACCCCAAAATAAAATGTAAAACACTAAAAATGCAAAACTTCCTAAAAGACTTCGTTAGACTAGGACCTTGCTAAATTTGTAATACCAATGCGTAAGGGCATCTATACATAGTTACTAATTGTTTAATTTTATTTATGTCTATTAGGAGTCCTATGGATGGCGGTACAAATGTTTTATTCAAATTAAAACCTAAATTTTTTGCTGTGAACTGTTAAGTAGGTAGGTGGTTTTTTTTGAAAATGTCGCTGTACCTACATATATATATATATATATATTGCTATTCAAATGAGCAACATCTATAGTCTATATTCGTTATTAAGTTTTCGTTATTAATGATACTAGTCTACCAAGGCTTAAAATACATGAGAGATTTGATAATTTTCAAAAATAATTACTGTAATTAATATTAATCTATTAGCATTTTGTAATTTGTACAAATATTATCCTAGTACAATAAGCACTAGTCTAAATATTATATCTATTATTTATTTATCTGTATTAAATGTAAAATGATAATAATCAAAACATATTATAGTTTAATTGCGATTAGAGTCTCAGAAATTACTCGTTTGAATTTTGATTTAGATACATTAAAATTGTGTATAAAAAAAAAACAATTTACGGTAAGTAAACATTGTGGTTTTGTTTAGAAAAAATAAATCTGTACTAAACAATGGCGGACAATCCTTAAATTAAATACAAAATTAAAATATAAAAAACATGGTCTTTAAGTATAGGTATACTTACTAAAAAATTCTAAATATCCGAATTCGAATGAATTTGTTATCAAAAGATATACCTAAGGGGGAAGAACATTCTTGGTGAGCCGCTCTGTATATACTATACAATATACTGCAAAGTCACAGCCGATCTAAGACAACAATATAGACAGAAACACTCAATATAAATTGTATATTATTGCATACATCCATTAATGTAATATTATAAAATCTGAAAAACATAATATCATATAAGTTCAAATACTGCGCATATACATATACGATATTATTATCACTGCTGTAATGTATAGAATATAATATCATTATTAGTATCACGATTCATTCGTTATTATATTATATTTGATATTGATTTGTAAGCGGTGAGCCGGCGACCGGCGCGGCGCACGGTTGAAATGTATAGGTATAGCTACAACTATATTATTTGGTTCTGTTGAAAAATTAAATACTTTTGTTCGGACTTGCGCCGATGGTATCATTATTATTATTATTGTTCCCGTTTAATAAAATATTATTCGCATGTAGTACTGTATATTGAACATCATACAAAAAACATAATATACGTCAAACAATAATATACAAAGTTATATTAATAAATACAATGCATTGGTATAAATAAAACTCCAGCGATGTGCACATGATTTTATTTTTTTTTTAATCCCAAAATCCCATGATACAGAATAATAATCATTATTATGATCATTCATATGGTAGCTTTAAGAGAATTACCTACCTAAAAATAAAAATCCAGCAATAATTATAATATAATTTATAATATACTACCTATGTATCATTTTAATAAAAAAAAATCGCGATTTTCATTCAAATTAATTTTTATTATCCTCAATTTAATAATGCAACGTTTATAGTATATATATTTATATATTATATACATTAATACAGTAGTCACGTACGTAGACACAGCGTTCTAGGCGTGAGCGTGTTTCGAATGTCCAATTATTATATTATTTTCGTATATATAGCACGTGCAATAATAAGACGAATTGAATTCGGATGGATTTTAAACCGTTATGTAGGCATTGGAATACTATACCTACTACATGTCTAGGTACATAGTACATACCTAATAATATTATGTTATAATATATGCTTTCGTACGATTCCATACACAATATTTATTTGGCGAAATGATCTTGATAGTATCCTAACATTTAAATTGGTTTATTTATGTATATAATATGCATATTGCATTCAATATAGATACCAGTCAATGGCCATAGTCATCGAGGTTTTATTTAATAAAAATAAAAAAATAAAATATAAATACAAAATACGAAATATGTACATATTCTAATTGAAAAAAAATTTAGGGAATATATGTATACCTATAGTATATCTGAATATAGATTTTATGTTATAACTGAAAGAAATTTACCCGGAAGGCTAGGATAAAAAAAAAAATAATGAATAAATAAACCAGGTAGGTAGGTAGGTAGGTAGGTAGGTAGGTAGGTATGTTATTAAATTTCGCAAGCTTAAAATTTTTTGGCACGAGACCAGTGGTGAACGGTTTTGGTAACCAATGGCATAGGTGCGGATAGTGCTCTCTTGGCGAATAACTAATATATATACAATAATGTGTGTGTGTGTGTGTGTGTGTGAATGTACGTATATTCATATGCGTTAGTCATGGTAACGGTACATGAGCAAAGTGAATGATCTTCAACATCAACAACATTGACCAATCGCAAGTCGATGATCGATCAACAGAATATAATAGGTATAGAGGATGGCTGAATGTGCATGGAAAAAAATAACCACATAATCGATACGTGCATGTATATTCGCAGGCACGAGATAATCATATACGACCGGTGTACCTACATGTTATATATATATATATATAAATATAATATCCGATTTTCCTATACTTATGTCTTGTATATGTTACATACACACATAGTTTACCTGCTATATACGTGACTTTGTGTGTTTCGTACTTATTTTCCGCGATAGACTTCAATCGCAATAAATTATTTTTTCTTCTATTACCGACGATGATTTCTAGTTGGAAAATTGTTTTTAGGGTGGGAAAAAAATCGATTTTCGTTATAATCGCGTACGTTGCATTTTATGCGGTCGATGAAGTCTTACAAAAGTTCCAACAGCGTTTCGTGCAACTTCTTGCGGAGTCTTTTTAGTGAAAACTTTTAATCCTCTTTGTATATAACTATATATATGAACTAATTACGATGAATTCCGGAAAGTGCTTGATGAAAAGTTTCGACAGACGCATCTTTAACAAGGTCTGATGAACAAATCGGCTTGAACATTTACTCCTCGAACTTCGGTGCTCGTATAAAATATATAAGCCCGACGAATATCCCTGAGATAGGCGGGAGGTTTCATGGTTTATACATTTAAATTTATATAATAAATATAATATACGATACGGTATAAACAATAAGCTATATAACTTACAGACAACAAATGTAAAATATAGTATTGATGTCAAAAAACGCGTAAATAATATTAATATACTACTTGTATTTTGTAATATTAACTAATAGTAAATAGTCTGTGTAGTATATGTGGATACCTATACCAACATCGGATGCAATAATATTATTATTTATAATACATAGGTAATATAACAAATAATATTAGTATCCAAACAAAATAACGCTTGTGTCAGATGCAAATCAAAAGCGTAGGTACAGGTTTAATAAAAGTAATAAAAATATTTTAACGTAATGCGACTATGCAAGTAATATTATATTATATAGACACACACACGCACATATTATTATATATAGGTACTATAATATATGCACCTATAATATATTAAAATAAAATCACATCCTACGGGCTATGCTGGTAATATACTAGTTGTAGAAGATTGATTATTTTCGTATACTTTCACTGTACATGAAAGTTACATACCTACATATTATATTATATAATAATATATTAGAATAATACCGAATGATCTATTATGCCTAAATAATATTTCCTCGTAAATCGTATAAACGATATATTTTAAGCATATTATTATTATTTATTATACCTATATGGCACGTAGGTATTTCTAAACGTATCGCACACGGTCATCGGAAGTAAGCGCACGTAGTTCGTTCAAATAGGTATCTATATTGCAGGGTCGAAATTAAACGTAGAGCGAGGGGCGTGAGAACCTGGGCCCCGAGGACACCACAACAAAACTGAAATACATCCGGGCCCGTTGATAGATAAGCAGATCCCGAATTAAAAAAAAAAAAGATTCAACAATTTACCCAAAAGTTTGTAACTCTACGGTTGACTTCAACGTCGCTTAGAAAATATATTAGTTATGGTGAAAACCATTTGTATTTAAACTCCGGTCCCGTGAAATCGTTCATCCACGTTCGTACAGGATAAAATGCGTGTAGTAGGTACACAATATTTTGTTTCGTACAACTAAATACTACTAATAATGCAGTTTATGAATGGCTGAATGGCACGACAAAAATTGATACTAACAATGAAATCATTACCACTGAAATACTTGATTATTGACTCAACACTTGTTCACCAGATATTAATTTGTCTATAGTGACTACAGGTTATTCAACCTGCTAAGGACTTGGCTATTCATAAATTCACATTTACGTTCGAATGTAAGACCTCGTGCTATACCCAGCATTGCATATAAAAAGTTGCAAATGGAGATAATTTCGTATAAAATTGGCTAATTTAAGCACGACGACACGCGGCTGATGGGTATGATAACATTTTGATAATCCCTATATTAGGATTATAATATAAATCATGAGATTCAAGTAAAGTCTAAAAGGCTATCCATAAATGTAAATTGACTCGATAAAAGTTGTTATATATACTGTATACTGAAAAGGCATGATACATGTTGCCATTCACCTGGTACCAGAAAGTGTGTAAAATAATCGTTTGTGTTAGTACATTGCTCTATATCAAAATTTAAAAAGAAATAACTGGTGCACGGTGGCTATACGTAATCTATCTACTACCTAGGTAGTAACTGTATTGAAACGAATAATAACATAGCAGTCATGGCGATGGTATAGGAGTCGACCGAAAAAATAGCAAATCGCGCTCGGTTCGAACACTGACCTGGTGCGGTGGTGGACGAGGATGGCGTGGAGTTGGTGATGGCAACCGCCGGCGGCGGGGGAGGTGGTTGAGAGGCGGCCACGCGACCAGCGTACGTGGTGGGCTGCCGGTACGTGGAACTGGTGCACGGAGATTGGACGCGGACGTCGCGGAAAGCGGCCGCGGGCGTGGACGTGTCCATGGGCACAGTGGTGCAGGGCTCGTCGCCGAATCCCTGGACCGGCGGGTCGTGACTCTCCGAGCCGGCCGTATCTGTGGTCGTGTCATCAAAAAAGCTCAGGTTGAACTCTTCCGTGGTGCCGGCGCCAAACGACACGTCGGCCGTTAGCTTGTCGGCGGATGGTGCGCCGCCCAGCCCCGCCGCTAACGATTGATCGAGCTTGAACACGTCCATGTTTTGACGATTATATATGTTTATGTGTCGTCGTATGTCGTATGATATTATGTCGTAGAGTGTTCACGAAAACAGATGACTCCAATTATAGATGTTTGTAACGACGACGACGACGGTGGAGGCGGCGGTGGTGGTTCAAGTGCGGCCGGTGTCCGACGAGAGTCGGTGGTCGTCAAGTGACGGCACTGCGACGGTGGGACATGTCGGTGGTGATGCTGCTCCGGTAGGTGGTGGTGCATAGCCACCGCCACCGTTATACCGCAGTGGGATTTTCAGGGCGCAAATTGGCGATACGCATTTTCAGATAGAAAGCACGACGATAATTCACGCGCGATTTTTCAAACTAATATCTCTAACTCCCCGACGATAAGAATATACTATTTTGGAAAAACGCGCGTACATACAGTATAGAATAATGTAGACCGATCGAACGCGCGCCCGAGTCGACTCTTTATAATTTATAATATATACATATTATATTACTATCGTTGTAATAATAATATAATATGTTATAAATTAATATATTTATTACGTATGCGTTCTGTGCACGTGCGCGTACCCACGATGACTGCACTGGAGCACCACAGATGTCTCACACGGACACGTCGGCCGGCCGGCGATGGTACGCACGCAGAAGACGACGACGACCGCGGCAGGTAAGCTACTACGACGACGACGACGACGACGACTACTACTACTACTAATAATAATAATAATAATAATAATAATAATAATACTAATACTACTAGATACAGAGATACTAGTATACTACTACAACAAACACTATATAATACGACTACGATCCGGCCGCCGTGTAAGCGTGTGCGTGCGTCCGTGCGTGCGAGTGCTGTTGATAGTTCAGTGACCGACAACGACGACGACGCTGCCGCCGCCGCCGTCGCAGGTTGTCAGATGAAGTGGTGGCGGCAGCTATGCAGGTGGCGGCGGCGGCGACGGTAGTATACGGCGGCGGTGCACGTACACATAAGCGGCGCTCGGGGTTCAGTGGGAGTGCCCCGCGGATCCTCCACCGCCGCATGATTCGCTCTAAGTGCGCTCTCTGGTCGTCGTCGTCCATATCCGAATAATAAAATATGCTACGGCAAGCGTGTGACCGAGAGACGAATACCCTTTCGCTCGGTCTCCAAGTTTTCTTCCGGTTTTCCGGTTTTCGAGTTCGCCGATCCACTTGGAACGCACAGACCAAATGTCGGGTGTCAGGGTGGCGAGGATTGGTAGGGAACGCACTTTCCGTCGGTGTCTCTTATTATTTTTCGAAAATGTCACTATATACCTTCGGGGGGCTCCATCGGGGGAGGTGCAGGGAAAATTCTTGCCGGTGAAATAGTTTCCTATATATCAGATTTACTTTTATACAAAAATAATTATTGTATAAGTTATTCATATTTCTTTCTTTGGATTCTTAATATATTATAAGACTGTTTAAATTAATTTGACACATTTACCTATTAATTACCATACTCTGTTCAAAATAAGAAACACAGTCTGCGGCCAACTTTTGCGCAGGAGTGAGGTAATACTACACGGTAGGTATAGAAAGGTACCTACTCAGTGGGGGTGACAAACGGGTGTTACCTGACTTCAGCTTACGAAAACTAGTCGCACACCGACTGTGTTTCTTATTTTGAGTATAAGTAATAAGTACCGAAGTATACCTTAGTGTACCTGTTTGCATATACCAACAGTCAATAGGTACTTGTGTAATTTAAGCATGTTAAACTATTCAAGTATACACTTTTTTAGGTCAATTATTATTAAAATATCTTTTACGCTTTTAGTTTCTGTGCAGAAACTGCTGTTAAAGTTACCACATTTAAACAGAGTCGAACTTTTGACGTTAAGCGTGTAATCCATAGAGTAATAAATAATAAATATTAAAATGAAAAACGCTTCGTTTTTATGACGTATGTAACGCGACACTTATGCCTTTCGCACCCTACCAAATAACACGGTTACCGACTATAATAACACCTATATACCTACTATATACCACTGCAAAATGCAAGTCTAGCATATTATACAGGACAAAAATAATAAATCACAATAATAGTTTATAGTTCTTATTGTATTGTATATTTGTATACGTTATTATATATAGGTACTAAAAATTGTCTTATTTGTTAGTCGTCGGCGTCTGTAGTCCGTATTTTTCCAAGGAGTGTTACTTGGATTTTAATACCCTACACGGCTATACTGCCTATATTATAAACATGTGTACACACACAAATTAAACTTATCTACAGTTAATTTTCAAAAATGGTCACCTGTGATTAATATCGGTGAACGATGAAATTGTGCGCACCTTGTGTCTTCAATCTTGATGAGATGGCTGACGTGTAATCTTATTCGGAAAGTGTCGAAGGTGATGATGGGGATCGCAAATATTCGTACAAGACTCGCTTTACTGGAATGTTCATCCATGGTTGCACACAACTACTATGACTTATTATTAGCACTCCCGGAGGGTGACACGAGAATGGCTTGATTTATGATATCAATAATCGAACGGCTTGTGAAAAAACGGTCAGCGATTGAAATTGTATGAAATTTTTTTACGATTGAGTATCTGAGTGACAGACAATATCGAGGTTATGTGCTGGAGGGTGTCTCGCGGTATTATATTACGCGGTATACGGTGATCACGTTGGCAATGCTTAAAGCTAAAACCACGGTCGCGTACCATGAATTTAGACCCTTGTAGAATTTTGCACTTAATGTGTATTCAAGGAAACTTTACACTATAATGTGAATTGTTATAACCTAGTAAGCAAAAGTTTCAATATCCATGAAAGGTTTAACAGCGATTTTCGAAAAAAAAAATTTGACACAATGATTGGCTAAAGGCGGCTTCACAACTACCCGTGTCGTGTCGTGTCGTGTGAATTGTGAATTCAATTCGTTCTTCGGGGATATTCCGAATCAGGACGATACCAACTTGGTATCTTAGTATCTAATCAAAATATAATAGATACCATAGGTATTAGATATATAAGATAACAGTAAACAAATCTACCAAGGCGTGAACATTGTGACCAGCACGATCAAAAGTTGAATTAATTCAACTTCGCGGTAATCGTGGTATCGTGTTGGTCGACACGATCATATTTTATTATCACATTTTGGTGAACCAATCAGAAAAAAGGATTTTACACGACACGACACGACACGACACGGGCAGTAAACTGGGCACAACTGTTGTGAACCCGCCTTTAATCATTGGGTTAGTATGTGCGGTATGCGGGTATAGGTACCTAATGTTCATAAGTAAATACCATATACGTGAAAATAGAACTAATCCTACTCTAGAAGCACGATTTATCATATACAGGTTACTCAACGACCCTATGTACATACACAACAAAAGTGGTGCGCTTAAATGTTGATTTCTAACAGCTGATCAACTATGTGAGAATAACTACTAGCGCTCCAATACATAATATTGTATATCTATATTGATATATTTTGTAGTACCAAGAGAAATCACTATAATGCAAAAGCACTAACTGTTATTCTTGCTATGACAAGATCGTTAATTTTAAGCGCACCAAAATATAAGTTTCGTTGAGTAACCTGTATGGCTGTATATCTTAAATCGTGTCTAGAAGAAATTCCATAGCGGAAAACGTTTTGCAGAACAAACGCTGAAAAGGTAGAAATTCGTGAGCGCTTGGCTTGGCGGGCGGTATTTTTTTTAACCGTGGTCGCGGTCTAAGACATACAAAGTCATGGAGGAAATTCAGGAGCGGCAAACGTTGCAAACGTTTGATAACGGAGACATTCGGAACGTCCGGTTGCTAAACGATTAACGAAGCCGTAAACGTTTGCAAACATTGCAAACGCCATGTTCCGGCGTTTGGTCTTTTTCTTTCTAGTAACCAAAATCGTGGTTGTTTTTGTTTATACTATTGCCGTTATCGTTACTTGATACTTATAGATACTTGAAATATTCACTAAATATTTATATAATAATTTATTAGACATAATATAATATTAATCATCATTAAAATCTTTTTCTGCTATTTAAAGATATTATTGAAATTTTTGCCTTTTTCAGTTTATTTTATGTTTATGTATAAATGTTGTTATCCACATGTGATGATCTGCAGATCACACATAAAATATAAAAATTGTATACGCTTACACTATAGGTAGGTACGTTATATTATACATTTCATATTTACATTTATTGTTTTTTTTTATCGATATTATTATTATTATTTATTTAAGTTTTATTGATCATGGGTACAATGTGTCATATAAACGTCGATTTATAACTGTTAAATTTTAAATGTTTATAGTTCCTATAAATTATATGCAGGTTGACTTTGTGGATACCTATGTCTATATATGTTTGTATGTACCTATGTAGATATGTAACGAATGAAAAAGATTTTGTTACTGTAGATATTGGCACCGGGTTCTCTAATTTTCATGGGGTGCCCAAAATCCTAAAATTATTTAACTTATAAGTAAAATAAAAAAAATCGGTTTAGTGGATGTCGCTCTGCTGTACAGTAGGTTACAAGTGGGTCGCTGTATAATGGATGGTATTAAATTTGAATTAAATGATAAAATATCATTGTATACGAAAAATTTCTGAGCGAAGATGGGTTCATCAGTCTAGGATATTTTATATTATATTTGAAGTGTCACTTATCTTCACTTTCATGATTAATTTTTTTTTATGTCTTACACCACGACAACGGTTAAACAAAATACCGCACTAAACCAAGCGCTCGCGAATTTCTACGTTTTCAACGTTTCAAACGTTTGCGTTCGTTCTGCAAAACATTTCCTCATGATGAGTCGTGATAGTAACACAATGAATAATGATAACGATAACTGCAAATATATACCACGGTTCCGGTTACTAGAACTAATTAAACAGACCAAACACTGGATCAAGGCGCTTGCAATAATATGTTTGCAAACGTTTACAGCTTCGTTTAGCAAACAGACAATCCGAACTTCTCCGTTATCAAACGTTAAACTAGTTACCACTTATCATTCAGATCACATTATAAAAATACCATAAATCAAAAAAATAATATTTTGCCAGAAATCATGGTTCCCGTTATCACAGTTACATGTGAAATCACCTACACGCGCGCTCCCGAAAAGTTTGTACCAAAACCCTACTTTAGAATTTATTTTGAGTCGACTTCTCGGTTTTTATCTCGCAATAAAAATATTAAACAACCGATTTTGCACCGTTCATGTATGATTTATTCGATGCGCTTATCCACATTTCACCGATGTTATTATTTTAATTGTTCCATTCGACGAAACGACGTAGTAACGCATGTTATTACTTATTGTTACAGATCCTCCTCCGTCGTCACCGTAAAGTAGAAATGTTTAAATGTATAATCATTAATCGTTGATACAAAAAAAAAAACACTTAGAAATTCGGTATTTTTGGCTCTCAAGACTTTCGTATAAATCAATTAGGGTATATAAATTGTACACAGCACGAGTGTTTGCTAAAGTATAATGTAGAAAGCTGCAATTGTTAAAAAAAAGAAAAGGAAATTGTGACAACACGACTTATGGACCGTAGTTTCGAAAAATTCTTTTTCGGATTGTTTCCAACGAAAAATACGAGTTCCGAAGAACAATATTAAACGACGTTAATTTATAGTTTGCGGGGACCTTTCTTTTTAGTGAAACACCGAGCCAGCGCTATTCTGATAAATTTTAGCCTTACAATCGCCTTAATATTTACTTAATCTTAAAATGCGTACTGCTGAACATATTTACAATCACAAATGCAGTATCTGCAATGATAAATTTATATCAGTTGTACACTTTTATATGATTACTAAAATACTAATCAGTCGACGACAAGCATCTAAGTTTTTTTTATATTCTTATTTTTGTGGGGAATCAAACATAATAAAGAAAATGCAGTTTTTTTTTAGTACAAAATTATTTTATGATTATATTGTTTTTATTTTACCTTGCACATTGAAAAATGTTTTATCAGGAATATTTATTTTTTTTAGAAAAATATTGTAGTGTAAAATGTAAATATATTTATTTTTTAATAAATTCTATTTTTAGTTTCGATATTTCTTATTCTTAACAGTATAACTCAAATCTGAATAAAATATGTATTTTAAAACTCAATTTTTTGTTACAATTGTCCACATAAAATATCGTGTAAATAAAATATATTAATTTTTGTTCACTGTTTCCGTCGTATTTACGTTAGTGATTTATTTAAAAGATTCATATTTTTATTTGTTTTATCTTAAAGGTATTTTTGTTTTTTGTTCTATTGTTAAATAGAGCAAGGCACAACGCCAGTCTATATAATATTCTACCATCACTTTTGAGTATTAAAATGCTGACAAATAAAATATTTAAATCATTACGTTTTGAAGAAGCATATTACATTATATTTTTAATTTACACAAAATTACTAATTATACGAAACAGGTTTCAAAATCTTTCAACGAAAACTTAATGACCACATTTTAATATCATTACTTATTATCCCAATAGGATTTTGAAGGATCATAAATATAATTTGTTTGTGTAAATACAGATAAATTATATAGTTTCATGTATCACTATCTCATAATTGTTTCAAATATCTCTGCGTTATATAATTACAGACATGACTATAATATTATATATATGGATATATTTTGATGTTCTTACTTCTTGGACACTTTTAAATTAACTCGGTGTTTGTCAATAATGTATAGATATTAAAAAATCCGTAAGCTTTTGTTAAGTCTTATTGAATCACATTACAAATTTAAAATACAATATTGCGACACGTCACACGTTTACTATTTCCATTTACACAACCTAAACAATAATATATAGATCTTAGAACTTTTGGCGAATCATGTACAAAAATACCGGACTTAGTCAATGTTGTGTTGATTGTTGATTAATAGTAGTGTAATAATTTATTTTATACGACATAGTTTTTTATCTATGAGAGGTAAATAGTTAAATTAGCAGCAATTATTTGCGTTATCTTATACCAAACTTACAAATGTTACGTGCAAATGCCTCCAATAATACCGTCTATACCGGCAAACTAGTTTTTCTTCGCAGTTTATTGGTTCCTTACAAATAATTATATGCAGAGCAAACCAAGTCCATAAATTATATTATAAATATGACAAAACGTGTGCTGCAGACTGCAGAATCTGCAGGCTAGATAGTGATGTATAAATGTAAAACTTGATAATCGTAATAATTATTGAAAAAAAAAATGTATAGAAATTGACAACGTGTTTGAAATGCAGGTAAAACTTTAACGAATTAAAATATTGTTTCCGACAAAGAAATTTCCAATAGGTTCCATAATAATTTATACAATATGCCTATAATATTATAAACATGTAAGAAGATATTTTTATTAAAATATTTAAAATGAGAATTTCTGACAACCAAATGTCGTAAAATAAAACTACATTTTTTAATTTAATTTTTTAATATATTCAAAAATATCGGTAACGTAATCAATTTTCCAAAGTATATTACGTCGAAACACACTTTGCTAAGTTTAATATTGAATAAAAAAAATTTAGTTGTTCATTTAAACATTTATCGTTTTGGTATTTTATGTTTATTTCTTTGGTAGCTGCGTTTGATGACATAAAATAAAAACATTATAATATACAAATTATACAATATACACTGCGTCGGATGGAATAATGGACGGGTGTCACTCGAAAGGACTTTTCAAGCGACTTGGCGGTACCTATTTGTTTATAATTAAGAATACGTATATTTCCTGTAAAGTACTTTTGGCATGCAGTATATATGCGATAACAACGCGTTTTATGTTTAATTAAAAGTTAATGTAACCACAGTGGCTCATCAAAATCCTTCAAAATATAATTTATAATGTTTAATTCGTAAAGTACATCAAAGTTAAATTAGGATAAGCATAAATTTAAACACAGACTTTTAAACGTGGTTTATATGTTATGTATAATTAGTGTGTAACTTTTTTTGTCTAACATATGTATAGTATGTATATGGCATATTGTTACTATAACAAGATATGAAGTTGTAGGTTTTGATACTTTTCAAAATACAGCAGTACATTTACTGTTAAAACGAAACGAATAGTCCATAAGAAATTTGAATAATTGAAAAGGGTGGGTATACATGCATATATAATATATCCATTGCAATGAAAATTAATGTATTTACTATTTAGTACTATCTATACGTACCAACCTATATGGTTATATTATGGCTATATGCATATATATATAGGTACTGTAAAATATTGATGTAGGTACTCACTATACGAGTAGACTACAGCTGAATTATAAATTATTATTATTGTATTTTGCTTGTAGGTAGATTTCCCAAAACGGTTTGCCTTATAATATGACTTCACCATGAAAATAATACAAAATATAGCCACTCTTACGCGTGACTGCAGTCATGTATATATTGTATATTATATTGCAGTTTTGTCTAGAGGGATACACACTATACACAGGTTATCCTAAATTAGCCTCAGCGCCACAGCTGTTGACATAAAATTATAACCGACACGAACAAGTTCGACTAATTTGTAAAAAAAAAACCTATTCAACACAAACGTCAATTATTTAAGTCTACCAAATCAATAGATCTTTTGTTTGGAATGCAGATCAAAAACAATAGCGTCGAACGAAAAATATACAGAACGGCTTGGCGTCATGCAGTCGGTACAAAAGTGCATGTCTTGGCGTCTTACCATTTATAAAAACGTTCGCATATAAGTATGAAGTGGTATATTAAAATGGTACCTACTACTGAGGCCATTTTGGCATATTTCCTCCCCCCCCCCTCCCAGACGCCATACGGTGACGAGCGTTTTTGGTATTAAAAGAAAAAATAACAAGTTCATAGGTATCCGATATATTATGATACGTTTTTAGTTGTAGTGTGTACGACTATAGATGCTTTCAGTGATGCGATGCCGCGACGATGTAACTAAATATTATACACACCGCCACACCGGTCATCTCTCCCCGCGGTGGTACTCTGAAGAATGTTCTAATATATACGAATTATGATTATCTAACGACTAGTCACACGTAGTTATTGGTCTTTTCACCTCGCAGCTATAAATAGTATCTATAAATAATATATTAAACTATAGTCATGGTGTAAACCGCTTCGTTATACGCATAGACGCATAGTTGATATTATAATGTATTATAATATATTATGAAGTATATGCATATAAGTATATAACAAGCCTCGCGTGTGCCCAACAAACGAGATGCTAAGTCGGCAAGGCTATAGGAACTTTTCAATGCGAAATACCAGTAGGTATAATATGGAGTATCGACCGCAGTGGCGTACAGGCGTACTGCAGGGGTATAACAATTTAAATTGTATTTTCAATGAGCTAATTACCGTATAAGCCATGCGCACCTTGAAACACATTTTACAGTGTTTTACGGTCAATTTATTGATACCACAACATTTATTTTAATTAATTATATTATAATAAGCACCTGACTGCCTAATATTAACAAAAGATTGAAATTTCTATGTGCTCCCGGTAAATTTCAAAAGCGTAATGATTGTATATTTATTTTTCATTTAATTTTGCAATTTTCTATCATAACACATTATATTGTAGTTCATCGTTGATTTTTCTCATATTTGTAATAATGATAATAATTATAGAAAAAATGTTACGACGAAATCTGCCACACCTCTAAATTTTTCAACTCTTAAACACACATGAGTACATGACACATAAGTGCAGGCTGTAGAAATCTCGAAAATATTATTTTGTGCACTCATGCTCAGTAATCTTTTTCCTAACATTCTGCAGTGCGCGCGCCCGCTGCACTTTACAGACCATACTAGTTAAACAGCGGTATCGATATTATTAGGTACCAGGTAGGTACTGTACAATAGTCATCGAGGTATACGTGGTATGTGCAGCGAAATAATAATGCCGTATGGACGCAGTCACGAAATAAGCAACTCCGAAAAACGACCAAAGAAAAAAGGTCAAAAGAGTTCAAGACGAATTAAAATAATGAAAATGAAATAAATTATGTTTTTTTTATTAATGGTTATTCCGTAAACCGGTTGTGTCTGGAAAACAAACTCGTATACTGGTATGATATTTTTTAAACTTAAATAATAAACCAGTTTTGGTTCCGAAAGAAAATATTTTTGGTACCTTCCACTCATTTCTCCTAGCAATTACACACGAATATTCAAGTAAAAAGTTTAGTGTTTATATTATGGATTATAATAATTTACATAACTATTTAAAACGGACGTGTTAAATAATGTAATTATAGCTGAAACGAGTTAGGTATTCAGTGACTTTTTCAATCAACTTGGTGTGCTGTACAAATTAAGAGTGACAAATATACAAAAAATCTTATGTTTTGAATTATTTGTTATTATTTCATTTTTAAAAAAATTAGTGTTATCCAATTACTGAATTGCATTAGCTATGCCTACTGTAGTACTGTATATCATATACTAATATAGTATTATAATAGAACTCATAACGGTAGAAATATATAAACTCATTAAAATTACGAACGTATTTTTATAACTATTCAATAGTTAACATTCTTTAAAGCTCAATTATGTATTTCAGGATACCCATATTATATTATACTACATAACTTTATGAGTGTATAAATATACTTTATACTAGGTATATAATATACATAATAATATGTTCATAATGTTTGATCTTCTTTATCATTTAATATTTAAACTATCATTAAACAATAATATTCAAATTTTTTTTATATAATATTATAGTATAGGTTAGTACCTAATGTTTATTTAACGTTTTATACTAGTCTTATGATACAAAATTAATCATTTAAAAATAATAAGTTCAACAACAAAACTGTACAAAACCAGAAAAAACCGAAATTAGATACTATAGGAATAATGCTTTTTAATTTATATCATGATTCATGACATATTATATAAAGTTAAACGTAGTTATATTAAAAACAAACTGCCTTAATATTTTGAAATACATTTTCGTTACATGTTACATAACACTGTGTAAATATTAGTCTGTATAATTAAACAAATCAGTTCAACAACCAAATTTAAAAATAATTTTAAATATTCGATTATTTTTCTAATCACTAATAATTAATATGCAACCTGCAATTGGTAAACGCTTAATGGTATGTATACGCAGAACCACGACGGATCTACACTACTGTAGAGTGTTAAATTGTTAAAGCGGGTGAAAAGCTTTCAGTATTCACCAGTCGTTTTAGACAGGCCAGATGTGATGACAAATTCTCATAGTAAAAGGAACTACAACGGAACTGCAGCATGTTTAATGGATAAAGTAAGCGCGTGGATATATAAAGTGATTGAAAATCACAAGACCGAGAAGTCCTGTACCGAGTAATCATACCGACCGCCGTGACACCGACGATGCAGACAGCCGTTCGCGAAACCGGACATTAGGCCTCACACTGCAGTGACTGCATCACCTCTGCTTCAACACGGCGGTCGTCGACCCAAAGAAAAGTTCGAGAAACCGGAAACGTGCACGACGCGACGTCGTCTCACGTGGGTAGCTGCAAAACTGTAGGGCCCAGCTGCGCCACGTCCAAATAAAAAACGGATCCCTTCGCTCTGGGCCAATGACCGCCGTGGATCTTTATAGATTTTGGCTGTGGACGAATACATTGTTATATAAGCTATCGTGTTGTGTGTCAAATATCAGTCGGCGGACGATACAGTCCAGCTCGATGCAGTGGCATTGAATTACGGCGGAACGGTAACAGTCAGAAAGTCGAACGACGAGCCAACAATCGCCGACGACGTACGCGTGTCCACTGCTCGCTGTTCGCACAGTCGATTTTTAATAACAGAGCGTTTAATTTAGCATTTCAGGGTGGTTAAAAATTATAATATTATGTTATGCCACACAAATGTATTCTTCTCATGCTTTCAGTAACAAAGTGACGAACGCGTCCATGGTGCGCACGATATTAATTACGAACAACGTACTAAGTGTTTAAAAAAAGTCTATTGTGGGGAGTCTGCATGTTATTTGCACATTGTCTACTTATTTCAAACGGCTACAGTCTGCTAGGCTGAATCGATGGAAGTACTCACAGTAGCATCGTCTCGGATTTTTAGGACACACAACGAGAGCTCCGTCTATGCATTACATTTTTACCATGATTCAGATTTGTAAGTATTGCACAGAATCGTCAAAACTCTGAACTAACGGAAATATTATACAAATTTCACTATATTCCTATAGGTATAGTGTAACAATAATAATATTATGGTATTGTTTGAATAAAATTATAGTATTATAGAAATCCTCAAAAAAATGGAAGTAATTTATAAAAAAAAAATTAAATAATAATAATGGAAACTTGATAAGTATTATCGTGTATGACGCCAAAGGCTATATTATCAACAACATCTCATTAATAACGTCGTGATCGTTATCACTTATGGCTCAGAAGTTGTAGAAGTTACACATTATTCTATATATGCTTTCGATTTATTGAAACCAAGCTAGAGATCTATTATGAATAAGCGGGCTTGATGGGGCTTAGCCCAACCAAAAGTCCGTCAAGCCCCCTCCTTTTTTAGTTGTGTAGGATCAACCCCCCCCTCACATTGATGTTAATAATGTTAGCCCCCCAAAATTGTAATGGATACTGAAACGGTATGTTGTATACATGTTGAATAACAATATTATAAATAGTTGACTGCGATATAACATAATGTACCTACCAAGAAGATTTTATTTATTTATTATCCAAAATATTGAACAAAAGTAATATAAAAGTAATACCTTTAAGGCTTTAACACGAGTTTAAAGCCTTGAAAAATAAAGGTATTATTGTTGAATAATATTCATATCAAATTGACAATGATATTGGTAACTATGGAAATGAAAGCAGTGACAGATACTATAAACACGTATAACAGGCATTATATAAAAACTTAAAAATAATAATACAAAATGTACAGCTTTGGAAAAAGGAAAATTATGAACAATATAGTAACGGGATTTATTTTCATACATTTTAAAAATATATAGGAAGTTGAGGTTTGTATAATAATTTAAAAAAGAAGATAAAATAAATTTTTTTTTAGTTCCTACTATATGATTAATATTTTTGGATTCTTCTTTCTTTTTAAAACGATGTAAGACATACATACAAAATATGTATTTATATAAAACATTAACATTATATTATTTATTAATAAAAACATTTAAAAAATAACATTTCTTCAAATAGGTACAATTGCATGATAATAAAATCAACTTTAATGTATTTTCACCACAGATAGATATGTCATAAAAATGTATACACAATATTATCCAACCGTTATTTTAAGTAAAAATGAAAACAAATGACCTTAAATAACTTATATTATATATGAATTTCGAACCAATGCCAAATCAAACGAAATTAAAAACAGAAAATGTAGCAAAACTTGCATGTGTACTAAATACCACAACCCTACGTCCAACTCTCATATTTTTACCACTCCTGTCATAACAACAAACTTAAAAGTCAAAACTCAAATGAAAAAAGTGTAACGATGAGCAATTACATATAACATAGGCACATGCCCCATATTACTATAAAAGTCGAACATCACTATTAAAATAATAATAAATATATTGTGAAAATCAATGGACAAAATCTAGGTACTAACATTTTAGAGGGAGTAAAAATGTATTGAACACCGAGAGATTTATAAATTACAATATTAAGTGTTAAAATACGTCCATATTTCAGAGGAAATTAGCCCTCTCCCCATAACACCTACCGACTAGAAATTTATTATAGTTAATAGCGCTAATTTACCGACATCACAGCATATGGTGAACCTAAGCTTTAATCGTTAACATCTCCAATAGGTACACTGAAAACAGCGGAAAATGGTCAACAAGACCCTTTTCTATCTCTGAAAAGTACAAACAGACTTATAAATTCATGAAATACTAAAATTATCAATTCACTAATATCAATATCTTAAATATATTTTACATTCTATAATGCATGAAACCAAATTATTCAAAATACTACGTTTCAAGCACCCACATAAAATGTGTTTAAGATTAGTTAGAATTACAGTTTTAATCTTATTCGTAATAAAATGTATATATATATATATGCAATTATGCAAACGATTGTTTCAAAATTTAATAGATAATGCATAATACATTATTCTGTACATATAAATGTGCAATTAGTTTTTTTATCAATAGATAATCTCAGAAACTACAAAGTACAGGACCGATTTCAGTTAAAGTAATTTCAGTTGGTATTCTTTGAGACTTGAAGGGTGTTTTTAGCTTCTTTTTCAACCTCTACAGGCTGATATCTCTACATTAATTTCGTTTTTGATCACGAAGATTTAATAATTTAATAAAATAATAGGTAAATGATATTAAAATTATTGTTTGTTATTCAAATGTGCAACAAAAGGTAATATCCTTATATTTGTAACTTATGGACACAAAATCTACTCAAACCGATTTTGACGAAAGTTTCAGAGATTGTTCTTAAAGATATCAGAAAAGTTTAGAGTAATTTAAACCTTGTTCGAAAATATACTAAGTGCTATATCCAATCCACTACAGGTAAATTGCCCATTTCGGTCGAATTAGTTCACATACCGAAGTACACTGATGCCAATTTCCTCGTGAAATGTGATAGGTAGGTATACACTAAAACCAAGATACTGCACCAAAATAGCACCATGTTTTATGTTTGTTCATTTTTTCTTGAGTCGTGTATACAGCCAGTACATTATAAATATTAAATACTATATACCTATTTGACATAGAAATCAATTTAATACGATTTTCATTACAACCCATTTCATTAGTTTCTCGGTAATTTTTGAATCTCGTTCAGATTTCAGAATAACGTTCAATACTCACATACTTCGTAGCTCGTCAATATTATTCAACCCCTCAACTTGGCCAGCTCATAATTACTCGCATTCAATTTAAATGTTATTTACAAAATAACTTCGGCTGTTAATATTTGGTATGAATTGCAAATTAATATGTGATCTTAATAATAAACTTTCATTTTATTTTTTCATCAATACAAAATTTTATTTAAATATAATTATTATATATATTTTTTTAATTATATACTGTCAGTGAAAGTATATACATTATTTATTTATCGTATTTAGTAAATGTATACAACAAACTCCTTCCTAAATATACTTTATCAATTATTTTTAATTATAAACTTACAAAATAATCTGAGGATTATAAATAATCGTAGAAGTTTAAAATGTATGAAAACATACAACATTTTTAAAACTCTTCTCATTTGTGGTTGTTTATTTGAATAACGATAATTTATTTTGGAGTCATCTTATTTCTCTTTAAAATACGATATATTTAGTAATATAAAGTAACTAAAATGTTGCTATTAGATTAATATATAGGACACTTTTTAACCAACTACACTTCATAACATATATCATGTATGGATTTCCAAATTCCCAAATGCAAGTAATCCAACAGCGATAAAAATACCCACAGTCACATAGACATATACTACTCTTCAAAATTTGGTGTTTTTTAAATGAAATGCTAAAACATTTTTGTCAGTAGTTATGTATATAAACGGTACCTAGGTGTGTACACGAAGACTTCAGGTCAGTTAACTAATATAATCAAATTAATCAATTATGGGATTATTAAAATTAATTAATTGTACCTATTAAATATTCTATGACTTAAGGTGTTTCGTCCTCAAATAATACTACGTAGCTACAAAGGTATATTGCTTTTAGTTTTAATTTATAATAATTTTATTATAATATGCATAATTTATGTGTATATATTTTACACAATAGATTATGTGTTAAGAGAAAAGTTAATAGTAGGAACCCAAGTAAGTGCTAATAATGAGATAAGCCTGCTTGAAATGATTACGTGAATTCAGTGATGCATGAATATTAAAGAAAATGGTACCTATAGGTAATGCAAAATTTATATTGACGTTTGACGTTGTTATATTTCTGATTAGGTATAAAGTATAAACCATATTAGTAATCTATAATATTATCGGCTTATTATTATATTAAATATTGATCTTGTATAAACTATTTATGTAATTTTGTATACATTAAAAAGTATTAAATGTTGAACGTTAATTAAAAAATATCTAAATTATAAGATTTGAGGTTAAAAAAATATAGCTTTAAAATAAAGCATATTTAAATAATTTCACACATAAGTACATTAGTATAATATGATAAGTAAGAACCAATAAGTTTGAGTAGATTTTAATTTCTGAGTGTTCTTCGAATGATTTGAGGCTCCAAGTCCATAAATCTAAACTGATATATGTATTGTATCATAGTGCTTTTAGAATTTTTAATTATCGTGACATATTGTATTGATGGTTATAAATATTAAATAATAGGTACCTAATATTAATGTAATTTTACACATCTAGTTTTACTAAGAATATGTTTAAAAAATATATGTATTAAGTTCGTGCGGGGTAGCTCATATAGTAGATATAGCCAATATGTAGGTATATTATAATAGATTAAATTTTAATTATTAAAGAATTAAATAAATATATCTAAATATAGTATTTTTGAACTAAAATTACCTAAATAAATATATTTAAATAGGTACTGCTTATTTACGTTTGAATAATTGTTTTATATAATGAACAATATCTAATAAACTAATAAGTGAATTGTGAATACTACTCAAATAATAATATTAATATTAAATCAACTAGCATATTAAATTATACTCCATAAAATTGACATTGTTAGTTTGCTTAATGAAACCATTGAATCCTGAAAATTCGATTTAATAAATATTATATCGTGCAATCGTAAATTATTATTTCAAGAATGGGAATTTTAATTTTTGAGTTGAATGTTTCCATTATTTTATTTTAATATGATAAAACGAAATGTTCACGTGATCAGGCATAAAAAATATATTACTTATAAAAATGATTTTCATTTGTATGTTAGTGTCTCATCCTATTATTTAAATGACAAAAATACAAAGAATCACATATAGTTAGGTAGATATACTATTTATATTTAGTATTTTTGCGTGATTTCTTAAATAAACTAAATTGTATGATTGCCTTTAAAATATTTAAATGCGGTAATAATTGTATATTTGTATCAATCTAAAACATAAACGAGTTGCTAGTTACATAATATCACACGACTTAGGTACTATTTTTATTACGCGTGTAATAGATAAACGTACGAAAAAACGCACACAATTTTCAATCATGACTTTAGGTTTATTTTTATTTTAAAATCGCAATCATTTATAAGCATGAAAGTATTTTAAACAAAACAGACGTTTTAAAATATATAATCATTATGATCCATGCCAGCTGATATAATATATACAATTTCCGAAACAATGCATTTGATTCACCACACCTTCAAGACCATTATTATTTAAAGTCGTGTACCTACAATAACTTGGCTTTCAACAGAATCTCTCCCACGTTGCTACAACTTCATAATCAACGAAGAATAAAAATTGTCTAATCATACAGTGTGTGTGTGTGTGTGTGTGTGTGTGTGTGTGTGTGTGCAGTACTGGTACTATGTAAGCATCAGTGAGTATAATATGCATATGTAATGTACAAACTAATTCATTCCCGAATTTTAGTATTATATTTTAACAACCGCGAAACTGTTTGCGGCCCTATTATATTATGTTTTACAATGCGAAACTCTAGTTACCCGTCCGGAAACTCGAAATGTTGTTTTCATAAAATACTTAGTAATTTGTTTTCACTAGGTACCTACATTTTCTTGTATAAATTATCATTTAATTAGAATATTAAATAACCAATATTTTACCGCGACGTATTCGTACCCGGAATAATATTATATATTCACTTAGACAAGCAAAAGCCACATAAACTATCTTAATTACTCAAAAATAATTTATTGTTTTTAACTGTCGGTAACAAATTTAACGATTTCAGTTATTTTTAAAGTTAAAAGAAAAATTGCTTTTATGCGCAAATTTTTGTTATACAATTTAAATTAGGTATCTACTTGTTATATTATTATGTAGAACTAACAAAAGAATCTGGGAAATTGAATTTTCTATAATATTACACACGTTCGTTTACAAAAGTCATATATTATGAAATGTGAATTATTGATCAAATTGAATACAAAATGTTTTATTCATAATATGACGTTTGCCATACAATTTTATTTTACTGTCACAATTATTGAAAATGTATAATATTTCTCAATAAACTAATTTATTTATTTTTAATATGATTTAATATTTTAAACAGTTACTCAGCAATGAAAACAAGATTCTAATTTTAACAAATTTAATCAACAAAAGTAATTATATTATTTTATTATTGACTTTATAGTTAATGTACTATTTATAACTATTAAGATATCAAAAAATCAGTATTATATATTTTTGAAATATAAAGTGAACTTTATCAAAACTAATGTAAATTATAAAGTATGTTAAAATACTTTTATTGAAACGAGTTTAAAATTATTTTAAAATTACCATAATTATATGATAGGTACATACTTTAAGTATATATACAATAAACATATAAAAACATATTCATCAGCTTGAAAAAAAAAATAATATGATTTTAATAATTTATAAAATTACGCTTGCACACGACTAGTAGACACTTAGTACCATGAACATAATAAAAACAAAATTATAAAAATCCAAAATTGTCCTATGTGATAATTTCTCATAATTTCATCAATACATCATAATAATATTATGATGTATTATGGCATAATTATGGCATAATATTATGTCAACTTCTCTGCAGTTACTTAAGAAATTGGGAGACGATAGATAACCAGAGTAATCAATTAAACTTTGTTAATTTTAATATGAGAGTGAATTGATCTATTATCAAATTTAAACGCGGGATTAGTATCCTATTATGACTATATTGAAACAAGTTATTAACATTTTTAATTTGTTAAATTATAAAGTGAATCTTAATCGTTACCTAGCGTCCTAGCTGTTGTTCGGCGCGTTTGGAAACCGAATAAGCGACCTATTTTGACGTGCGAACTACTTAACATTATGATATTAATACTGCAACACATCTTATAATCGGTTTATACTCGTATATATTATTATGTAGGTACTTGCACCTCAGTACCACACGTAAACGTATTGATTTTACGGTGCAATATATTATGTATAATATATATATTGAACTTCAGACTTGTAACTTTTGACATTTAAAAACAGTTTCGATCGGTCTGCAGCATTATCAGAGGCGTATTTAAAGGTGTAATACGCAGGTGGCTATAACCTATACTATAGGCCCTATAGCCCAAGAAATATTTCATACCTTAAATTTACTGAATAGGATGATAATATAAAAATAATTAATTTTTTAATTAATAACAATATATTTTGTTAATTATTATTTGTCATTTAAATACTAAAATACAATCGATCCATTAAGTAGATACTAAATATAATATTATGTTAAATTTATAAAAATAATAATAATAAAATGTTTTTCATAATCTTAATTTTCTAGATTTTGTTAGAAAATGTATCAAATATTATTTCTTTATTTAAATCTTTTAGAATGTATTGTTTAATGTTTGATAAAGTCAAGTTACCAAAAATATTTTGCCCCATAGACGATCGAATCCAGGAAGATCGTTCACAAGTAAGTACCTAGTAACTGTAATAACGGTGAGTATAAATGCTTCTTTTATATTTTTCTTAAATTTGGTAATACTATTCATTTCAAACTTTTATTAGTTCATGAAGTTCCCGTGTTTCTTATAAAAAAAGTTATTTGCTACCTTAATTTCTGCTTTTAATAATTTGGAGCTAATATTAAGTAATTTTTGATAATCTATATTTATATTATTATTAGGTATATAAAAGACAAGACATGTTTGCGACTGACTGTGTCCTTTATGCATTCGTCACACATACCTATGCATGCACTTTATGCATATGTGTTTCCTTTATGCATTCCTAAACCATTCATCAGATTGCAATGAAATGTGCTACAGAGATAGATTAGACCTTGAGGAAGAAGTTATAGGTTACATTTTGTATCGAAAAAGGTAAATAAGAGGTTCAACCTGGAGATGTTCTCAAACAGGGATTTTGAGATTAATCTTATAATTATTTTTGATTATAAATGGTTGCTATTGGTTTTAATAACAATAATTATTATTATCAATGCGATAAGACTATGTATTTTAGTATAGAATGTATCGAGTTTGAACCACGATTTCAGTGGACCAATTTTTTGCATTTTTTGATACTTTAGAGTACTCTATACTATACACTTACGTACGCACCAATATTACCCGTCCAGTGGTAGAAGTATATCTGTAAGCACTATCTTCCACTGTCTTTTAAGTAAAATATTTTCAAAAGTTTTTCATTTCTTTTCAAAATTTGTCGATAGGTACCTCAATATTTACATCAAATCTTTCAGAAATATCTATTAGTGCATCCCACAAACATTTAAATGACTGTTCATATAATTATTCATTATAGTCGAGTGTGGAGTATCATGTTGATCACAGTGATGCTGCATAATATATATAACGCATATTCGTATTGTTACAAGGACGCGTCATTGTCATGTTATGTAGGTACATCATAAAATATGTGTGGGGTGCGAATTGCTGTTTCAGCGGTCAATTTCGCAAAATGGCGAATTCAAATTCGAAAAAAAACACGTCTGGCATCACAAGGGGCATATTACGCCTAGGCATACTTATGCAGTGTGCTGCACTTTATGGCGTTTGTATTGGAAATACCCACAGGGGTACCAAACATGTTCATATTATCGCGTGAGCTATAGTCGGCACGGCGGCAGAACAAATGCCAGGGACCAGGGATAAAACGTTTTCGTGCGTGTTAGTGCGTCTGAATATGGGCCTTTCGGTGACGGCGGGTGAACGAGCGAAAACTTTATGCCACTGATTTCGTAAATTATGTTTGCCGATGTTTGTACCGTGTAAATTTGCCGACGATTCACGGAAACTAAAATCTCATATACGTATATTATACGCCTAACGGACGACAATCGGCACGACTGTCTGTGCAGTATATATAATAGGAGTGTATCTGCAAAGGATTTGCCCAATGAATTTAGCACTGTATAATATTACATTTACAATTTTCATATTTTTCCAGATACGCCTTACGCACATACAATTATACATACACGTTTATAGAATATCGTCCACCGGGCGCGAGTACCCAACAATTTATTATTGTATTACAATATATAAGACGTATATTATTACTATCGGCCGCGAGTTTGTAATGCACGAGGGAGGCGTATGTGTTATTATTATTACGACGATATTATTGTGATGGCGGCGATGTTGATGACTATACGACGACGATGACAGACGCTGCTGCGGCAAAGTGCGTTCACCTTGCCAAAAATTATTATACGATCCGCCCGTGGCTGCGCGGATAATGCGTACTTGATGATCTGCCGCCGCAGCTCGGTGATTACCGGCCGCGCACGAGATGAACAAACGCCAAAATAGGTGCAGAGTGGCTGTAGATTGTAAAGTGGGTAGGGGGGGGTTAAAATTACACACTGCTTAAGAGAAGAAAAAAAAGCCGCGGAAGAAAAAACCAGAAATGATTATAATATTATATATTGTTATTATTATTATACGTGCGAGTATTATCGCGCGATACGTACCGTCTATAGTACGCGGCCGATCATCAATCTAACTCGCGCGCGTTAACGTGTAATCAAATCATATACATTTTATTTATGCATATATAGTATACTGGTATATACGTATATAGTATACTGGTACATACGTATATAGAGGTACTTGTATATAGTATTTACGGTGTTTGCGCGAATAATATTGTGTTTCGCTGTTTTGCACATTAGTTATATAGGTAAAGGTATATATATATATATATATATATATATAAGTACAGGCGCGGTTTTGACGGTGAAGACTGAAGAAAGAGTCGATAATCATGTTCTATATAATAATTATTATGTATAGAATCACAACGGCTCACCATATATATCTGGTCTTATTATTAGTTGTTACTTATTACTACCTATACATAATATCATAATATACCAGTGTCTAGTACTATTATTATTATTAGATATTATCATCATCAACATTATTATCTACGCGATTTACCTGGGTTCCTTATGATCACTGAATCGATCAGCTTGTCCGTAGGACTCGATGGTAAGGACGTGGGTTCTTTCTTGATGCTATAATAATAAAAAAAATATAGAAAATCCAAATTAAAATCGTGTGCATTGCAATATCGACAGAGAGCGGAAAACATCTATCTATTTGGTATAACATACACAAATCAAATTATATCGCGAGCCCTCCTGCCACGCGATGCATATATTATTACATCTAGCTTGTACCTATATATAATATTATCGTATTATAATTTATAACATAACACATTGCAATGATGATATTATACTAAAGATAATACAAAATATTGGCTATAGCCAAAAGGTACCTATAATACGCATCATACATATTATGTGCGTGAAGGGTTGAAAGTTTAACCATTGGTCGAACAAAAAATGTTTTTAATCCACAACCATTACACTGTAAAATACATTCACACGAAGTGACGTATATAAATATAGGATTTACCTAAGTCAGCACCCCTTTTCCCTTCAAATTAGGCTCACAAGTATCTTAAATTTTATATTCGAAATTGATTTATATTTTTAACTTCTATATTTCTATAGTATTAAACTATTAATGACCACCAATATTACTGTTAACACTTTATAACCCCCCCCTTCATATAAATTATTTTTGAAATATCACGTGTTTAATCACATACATACTCACATAAGACGCGAATAAGCCTAAAAACTAAATAAATGAATGGGAACCAATCACTATTTGCTCCCGAAATTACGATTTGTTGTGTGTATCTACATTTTAAATATGAGTTTATTATAAAAAAATAAATATTTTGTATGGAATTCAAACGTACATCCACTGTCCACTGCGACCACAAATTACACCACTGCACACCTAAAGTTTCAGACACATTGCACATGATATAAAATCATAATATTATTAATGGGTACTGAAATATGTGCGCGTTTACATTCTATACTATTGTTACTATCAAGCGGGACTGTAGGGGTACCTACACAATATTATATGAAGAACCATCTCTATAGCACATAAATGTGAGCGTGCAGTCTCGCAGACTTACCTGATGGTGCTGACCGACGGAGGGCTAAGCGGCACCGACGACGACGAAGACGACGACGAGCTCGTAGCCTCCATGAGAGCCACCAGACATACCCGCACAGAGTCCGGCGCAACCCTCGCGACACACTACGCGACCGTGCGACAATGTAGCAGTGGTGGCGGCGGCGGTGGTGGTGGCAGTAGTGGTAGTATAGCGTAAGTATAGTACCGTAGGCGGTGGTGTTGGTGGCGGTGCTGATGGTGGTGGTATTAGTTGTAGTGGCTGTGGTAGTGTGCGTATGGCAGCTAGTGTTATGCTATCGCAGCGGGACCGGCGCACGAGGTGGCACGGCGGCGGCGGAGTAGAATATCGTCCGCGCGCGCAATACCGTCGGCCCGCGCCGCACGCGCTCTCGAGCTTTTCTCGCGATCGATAACAGCCGGCACAACAATGTAATAATACGCGAGCTTACGGACGACGACGAGCCGCAATTGTATATATACGTGCATCCAAACGCAACGAAAGCGGCAGGCAGACGGGCAGATATATAATGTTGCTATCATTTCTATTTTATATTTTCCCCGTCACATCCACCCCCAGCCGTCCATCCTGTCGCAATTACTTCGCCTTCAATAAATTCCACCGAAGCAACCGCCGCCGACCGTTTTCAATTTTATTTCCATCGATGATGGCGTCGTTATTCTTCGATATTCTCATTTCTTCCGGAACGGTGGTAATACGATTCACGGCGACTAACATCCTGTCGTAGTACTCATAATATTATAATTATTATAATAATATTATGTTTTGGGCACGCGTCGTATACGACGTTATAAGCGATATTATTATTGTACAGCTCTGACGCGCGCGTATTTGCATACTATGATAATTAATAATAGTATTATGGGCTATGGCGCGTAATATGTGGTGGCGTATGCTTATAGTGCAATTTGTCTAGCTGTACACTGCAGCAGTACTTCGCGAAAAATAATATGAGATGACATAGGTGGAAATCGGTACTATAGTAGGTAGTTTCCAAGTTGAAACCCTGAGCTATGAGGAGACCACCAGGCGCCCAAGAGTGCTGAGTGAGCTCGGTTTTACAATTTCTAACTACCTGTGTGGCATGGCCAGCTAGTTGCCCGGGGATAAATTAATCTGTTGTTGGCAATCCACCTACGGTGGATATTAATAACTACTAAGTAATTTTTCCAACTATTTTATTATCTGTAACCAATTATTGAACCCTATAGTTATAATAATATATAAACAAAAAAATATTCGATTTTTGTGAGCTGAAACAAAATACATGTGTGAGCCATCCTATAGCGACCTATATGGGTTAAAAACGAACCACAAATCCTCCCCAAGTCTCAAGGAATCTATTGATATAACTTTTATTGAAAACGGTTCAGTAATTTTTGAATCTATAGAGAACGAAGGACGAACGAACAAACAAACAAATAAACATTCATTTTCATATAAATAAGACTATAGCGTTTACCCAGCAACGCTTCGCTGTTGATAGATTTCACTATAATATATACATATACTGAGTAAATGTATAATGTAATATAACTACTATAAGTATATAAGACATTCCCGGGGAGCTGTAATGCAAATCGCGGTTCTCTCCCCGTTTCTCGATAATACGGAAAACAAATGTATATAAGACATAAGTATATGATGCACAGTCGTCCACAGTATTAAACGGCAAAGATTTTAAGTATTACCTATAATAGATTTTTGTATTAGATTTATTTAATATTTACCCAAAATAAACGTAAGACAATGATTTTTTGTGCATTAATTCAAATTTGAAAAACTTGATTCAAATGCTTTTGGATATAATATGTACAATATTTTTTATCTTTCTGTCTTTTGCACAAATACATTTTTTGGCTGTCCCATTCGTGAGCACAAAACATATGATTTACCATGTGTAAAGCATGGGTATTCTAGATTTAATCCACACACTTGAAGCGAATGACCTTGTGCCTAGTTGATGGTCATTGAGAATGCAATGCGAACGGTGAACTTCAGTCGTTTGAAATCGTACGGCATGTCGCGGTCGTTTGAAATGATGGAAATTCGCGAATTATATTCTCCGTTTGACTTGTCATTCAAAATTATCACTTCGATGACGTTTGACATCAGTTTTTTGACAGCATACCTGATTTCATTGCACAATATTGATGGATTAATTTTTCGCAAAATAATTATTGGTGCACCGATTTTGAGAGACAATAAAAATGATGATATATAAATATATAAATTTTGAGTTATCAATCGATTTATATGTGACAGACTCACCTGGAAGTTATTCGTGGATTTCGTAGTTGAGTGCATTATCTGTCAGAAGTCACCTGCTTTTGAAAGTTGGCATATATATTATTCATAGACTTTATTGGCTTCAAAGGATGTATCATTGGAAACGACAAATTATATTTTCAAATGTTTTGTATAAGGTGCTTTGAATCGGCTGAGTTGCCAGAGAGTAATGATAACCGAGGTTCAGGTGGTGGATGCAAAGTAGGAAGTTTAATTTTGCCATTTTCTCATCACATTCTTGGTGTTTCATTGTTCAACTTTCATGTGCCGCAAAGCCCACACCTTATCCATTTTACCGATGTCTACACTTGTATGCAGACTTTAGTCATAATTTATTAACATTGTACCAAAATGTGTCAAGCTACAGGTAAAAATACACGGTTGGTCGGGATAGGGTAGCTCATATTCGCTCTACTTAGGTTCTTACTAATCGCTAGTCTTCTGACCCAAATTCACGCAATTTGCCACAATCTGCTTCGTTGGGTGCTATTTGTTTCTCACTTATTTGAGAAGCTCGTAATTGCTTTTTGTTTCGTGCTCCGAAGTTAGATCTACCGATTTTGGAGATATGAAAATGACAAAAATAGATTTAAGAAAAAAAAATATAAATTCAAATAAATTTCATAATTGATGGGTGATTGATTAATTGATTGATTGAAATGATTTAAAGTGAGGCAGAATCTTAAGGTAGACTATGAGCGATGACAAAAACTATAATGATAACTATTTTACTATCTGTAACCAATGGAAACCATTTCTATAGACAAAAAAAATCGATTTGCTTGAGCTGAAGCAAAATTCACGTGTGAGCCACCATATACTGACCTATATGTGTTGAAAATCGAAACTACATACCCTCCTTGAATTTAGAAAAATTGACTGACATAACTGTTTGAAAACAGTCCAATAGTTTTCGAGTCTACAGAGGACGAACTGCAACTAAACATTTTTTTTATATAAGAACTATTTAGTAGATATAGGTATAATAGATATTATATTCGTATATTTGAATGAATCTTGAAGAGTTACGTAACGAAATTGTGTGGTCATTGCACCTTGTAAAAAGTAGATACATTAATATTTACTGTGGTAAAATTATAGTATATGGTTTAATATATTATATTGAATACGATTATAGGAGCTCTAAAAAACCTTAATATAATCAGAAAAATGCTATGTTTAATTAAAAAAATATTTTTAGTAATGACTAATCGAGCCAAAATCTGTTTGTTGATTTTACTAATGAAAGTTCATTAAATATATTTAATTTCATATTTTTTTTACAAAAATTGAGATAGATCTTTTCTAAATACTTGTACTATGATATAATATACTTTATATTTTTAGCTAATGGCCATAGTCGCCGTGCTTAATTTCAATAATAAAAAAAAAACTATATCTTACAAACTCAAAAGAATACACAAATATATTGCCAGGTTAGTATATTAAATGTATTAGAATTATACAAAAAATAAAATATATGATAAAAAATCTTGATAATCTGTAACATCAGTATCAATAATAAAGTAATATAGATATAACAATAACTAATAAGACAAATAATAATACAAATATGAAATAACACAAAAAATAATAATAAGACAAAAGAAATCGGGCGGCTAATTGAACCGTACCGATTTTTATAGAACAGGAAGTTAAGTAATTCCAACACATATATTATTTAATTTAACAAACAATTAATCGATTTTTAGTGGTACTAGGAAAATTAAACAAACTATTAGTTGTGTTATAATACCTGTAACTTAATACAAAGATTTTTCATTTTATGTATACCTAAGCATTTGCATTAGATACACTATATTACCTTTATATTATATTATCTAGCATATCTAGGAAGTAGGAGTTTGGATTTATAAGTACTTAGTAATGCCGCCGAATCGCACAGAATACAATAATATCGTCGAATCGGATCTATATAATATTATCTACTCCGAGATAATAATATTAAACACGGACGGTGCAATATAATATAATATATTGTACACGTGTGTTATGATGGGGACATGCGTGTGTAGACTTTCGATGGAACTAGGTAGACCTTTAATCGCGTACAAAGAAGCGCAGAAACAATTTCGTCTGTGAATAGCACAAGTACTGAGGTACTCAATACCCATACACATGAACGTACGCGGGTATAAATAATATATTTAATATTATATTATACAATGTATTCTCCATTAAAATTTAAAATTTCTTTTAATTTAATAACAACAAAAAATCATGGATGGGATTCGAAAAATGCGTTCAATTGATTTCAAAGTTAATTGGTTGGTAGTTATTAAAATAAAAAAAATGCTCCCTACCTGTTCAAGTAAATTACTAAAAACGCGTTTACCTAAATTTTTCAGGAGACACATGAATGTAAGTATTGTAAGAATATGTAAAGTAGTATTATAATAGGTAATGCAAGTCGAAAATATCACTATATGGGAACACATGATATTTCTGTTAGTGTTTTGATAACTGATTTACTCAATATTGACAAATTCCTTGATGTTATAATTAATGGTGATATTCCCGTATAAAATGTTTATTTACATTGAGTTACTTTTAAGTTTGTATCTCTTTTGGAAATAATTTGGTGTAGGCTTAAATACGTATCCCTTGATATTATATAAATATTTCAGATTTTTTTTTGAAAATGTTCATGTATTTTAGTAGGTAGTGATTAATATCTACTTATCTCAAAATTAATTTTTTACTTTCAGGACATGGCTTCTTTACAGACGAAATGTGTAAAATATAAAAGAAAAATAATTATAATACCAACGACAAGCGTAGAAATAGTAAGTAATAAAAAGCGGGAAAGTGGATGTCGCTCTGCTGTACAGTAGGTTACCTATGGGTCAATGTATAATGGGTTATATTTAAACTTGAATTCAATGATATATTATCATTGTATATTAAGAAAAACGATCCTGAGCGAAGACGGTTGTCAGTCTGGATATTTTATATTGTTATTAATTATTAAAGCCTGTGAGTTAAATTAATATTATAATATTATTATTTTTTATTCGTTTCTATGGTGATAAATGAATAATGATAAATATGAAAAAAATTCTAATTACAGAAAAAGTATTTTATTTAAATTTTACACTTTGTTAAGTATGGTTTCAAGTTGTTATTACGTCCAAACTAATAATAATATTTTACAAATTTAAATGTGGTTCAATTGTTGTTTTTTCAAATTATCAACTCTACTCCTTAACCCTTACAACAGTTTTTTTTTAATTAATAATACCAATTATGTTAAATGAAAAATATATATTAATATACACAAATATTATTATTTAACTATAGAAAAAAATAAAACTCATGGTTTTATACTTAAATCATACCGTAAACGACGTAATTGGTAATTAAAGATTCATGTTCTGGAAAACTAGTATTGTTTAGTCTTATCTTAAGGCTTAAGTCTTCAATCTGTTTGTATAACTAAAAAAAGTTTATATATTTTTAATACAATGTACACGCGTTTACTCGGTTTATATAGGTAATAGGTATAGAACATTAAAAATTCTAAAATAGAATACAATAAAAATAGAAATTTTTTTCAAGACTTCAACAGTTATTAATAAGTATTAAATAAAAACGTTATGACTACACTGCATAAATTGAAAATGTGAATTAGCATAACATTTAGAACATAATGCTTTTTACCGTGAGGTTTTTAATAATTCATAAAATATTGTATAATAATAAATCAGAGTCCAGATTTATATTCTGTTAAAATATTTAAATATGACGTTTATATGCAACAAAAAATGTATGAACTATTCCAGAGTATTCTCACAAAGATAAATTATTTTAATTTAAGAAACAATTTTTATAAATTTTAACAATTAATATTTATTAGTAACTGACAATCAATTATAAAGTAATAAATACTAATAATAATACAACCACTATAATATAACCATTAACCTCTATTTTTAATTGAATGTATTCAAAATTAATGGCACATGTAATAAAATATAGATACATCAATATAAGAAAAAAAAATTAATATTTAAAATATTTATTAGATTAAACAAAATTAATATATCATGCTATAAAGGTTATAATTTCTAAGTAACACCAGAAAATAATGAAATATGGGCACAAAATGTTAGGTTTTGAAGAATTTACAATAGTACACTTTTCAAAATGATCTGAAATTAAATTAATTCGGTGTACCTACGTAAGTACTATGTATTGTCTCATATAGTCATATATGCCGAATGATCGATAACTAGACATTTTGAGACGTTATTAGAGCGTATTTTAAGTCTGTAGCCATACCTAATAGAAGATAAATCTTGTGAAAGTATCATGTTGACATGTTACTGTCCCAGCATAAAACTTCAAAAATTTGTTCCATTAATTTAAATTCTAAATTTTTTTTGTTAAGTTGTAATAATTCCTTTATATTAAATCCATGTTCATTATGACTTGAGACTTGTTAAATTTAGTGTTTAGAGATTATTTTACTGGTACATAAGTTAGGTTAGAGAAGTTGACTCTCCACTCTCGGTATAGTCGTTATCAGGTACCTGTACCGACCTATAGGTACAATATTTAGAACAAAATTGTGTCCTAAATAAATACAAAACATTACTAATAATAATCGTACAATACTACAATAATATATCCGCCTCAATTGCATTTTATTTATAAATAGGTACGTATCACTTCTAAAAATAGTAGCTTTCAATAATTTGTTTTTAAAAACCGATGACTAAAATAAAAAATAAAATG
This sequence comes from Acyrthosiphon pisum, assembly GCF_005508785.2. Taxonomy (NCBI): domain Eukaryota; kingdom Metazoa; phylum Arthropoda; class Insecta; order Hemiptera; family Aphididae; genus Acyrthosiphon; species Acyrthosiphon pisum. The sequence goes on along the minus strand of NC_042496.1, from coordinate 6,030,800 downwards.
TATTATTTATAAAATAATACCTGCGTAGTTACTACAAAAATTTGGCCAAAACAAATTAGTTTAAATTGTCATCTTTGTTTATGTGATTTCTGCAGTGTCTAACAGATCTGCTGATCTACATTTGGTTTTAACTTTTAAGTATTGTATTCTTCAAGCTTGAAATAATTAATAATTTATGTATTTTATATCATTAATGTGTACATAAATAAATTGTAAAGTGTATGGTAAATTTATCGTACCTACGTCAAAATTCAACCCTGTCAATTAATCACTGTATCAATTAAGTACATGTCAATAATTTGCCACATGGTTATAATATATCATATACAATTTGAGTACAAATAAATTAAAAAATTGTATTTTGTGAATAAGTACCTATGGTGTCGTACTTTTAAATTAATAGGTTTGGAGGCTAGGTTACTTTAACTGAAATATAATCTTACTTAATTTGATAGATAAGCTTACAATAATAATTGTGTTGATACGTAACTCTTTTTGTTTGACAGGTTACCACAATTATTTTATGAAGTGTAAATGTAAAATGTACAAAGCTACATTTTCTTCAAAATTAAAATTGATTCTATTATTTTGGTTTGGTATCATAGGTTTTGGTTTAATGCAAGGCTTTGGACCCAAACGATTTATTCGGGTTATGGGTTATTTAAAATCGATTAATATATCAATTTTGTTGTGCATAAAGTGTTAAAGTTGATTAAGCAAAGTATAAAGTTATACAATCAACTTTTCAGTACTAATGTCTAATACAGTATTGACACACGTAATATAATGGAATTTAATATAATTTAAAATTGTATAATATTAAATATTAAATGTTTTAACAACAAAGTATTAAATAGTAATAAAGAAAAAAACATACACTAGACAATTTTCACTACGGACATAATAATATTATATTAGAAATTTAAAAATAACACAATTCAAAACAATCAAAACAATTTATCAGTTGTATACTTGCATCACACTTGTCACATGTAACCAGTGTTTCCAACTATGAAAAAGTGAATTCTTCAATTCTCCATGAAATATACATACAAATTCATATGTCACTTGAAAATGTAATATTTTTTTTATACGGGTTATGGGTTAAAACCATAGATATTAAACATATGGATACGGCATTCCTTTATACATTCTACTACATACACTGTTTAGGCCAACATAACGGAGAGAGATTTAATTTAATTTCGAATTGAATTTCGGTTTTGGGTGTTTCGGGTTATACGTCATCAAAATCAATCAGTTTATATGGGTTTACGGTTTAGATAATTTTTAAGGGTTTTTTAAGGGTTTGGGCTATACGGGCTAAACGGGTGCAAAGCCTTGGTTTAATGTATACCAAATCGTTTTTAATTTAAAAAATATATTGCAATTAAAATACAATTTTATGTCATTGCAAAAACAACATTTTTTACTATTTTTGATCGTTATAACTTCTTAAGTTTTTACATTATCAAATTATAACATACCTACATTTTTAATGTTATATTTCCAACTTTCCAAGCACAACATTTTTTATAGTATTTTTATAAAAAAAAAAATGAATATTTAATTAGTTATAACTTAGAAGTATTTACATTTTAGATGAGTTGAGTAAAGTAGCAAAATGTTCGTCCACTATAAACTCCTCATCAAAACTTTAAATACGTACTTATAACTAACTGTCTAATTAGCTACTCGTTCAAAATTCAATTTTAATATAGGTATCAAAGTACCTACTCAGTAAAATGTTTTTTGCATGTCAAATTAAACTATTTTAGGTGACACTATTTGAGTTTTACAAAACATTTTTTGAGTACTGAAGATCATAGGCAGAATTCATTCTCTAAACAAGAAAAGATAAAAGGGTCTTTCACTTGTTATAGTCTGTATTTCCTTTTGACGTTCAGAAAATATCTGTGTTATATGTAGTTATACAGAGTGTAACGGATAGAACTGACTTTTGGAATAACTTTTGTTTTAATCAATATTTAAAATTTTTTTTTTTATATATAATTTATAGTCACTTGCGCTACACGTGTAATAAAAAAAAATTATTTTTATTTTTTAATACCAAAAATGAAAAATTTTATATTTGATTAAAATTTTTTTGAATAAATTCAAAATAGCCAATTTGTGAATCTGATTATAAGAACTATTTGGATGGTAAAAACATTTATCTAAATCAAGTAGTTTAATTTTTAGAATTTTTAAATATCAGTATTTTTTTGATTAAATTAATTTGGAACGCTATAACTTTTAAAAAAAAATATTATTTTTGTAAATTTGCTAACATGGGTATGTTTCTAAAACTATTTACTAATCCTATAATTTTATCAATTCTTGTCATAAGTTTAAGTAGCATAAATTATTTTTTTTTTTGGTCAGTTCTTTCTGTTGCACACTGTATATTGTGATTTGTGATACATTTTTGCAGGTCTAATATTAATTATATTGAATGATATTACATTATTTCAATTGATCGCTTAATAATTTATGATATTTATGATATATAGAAGGTTCTCATTGTAATTGACAATTTTTTTAGGTATTTACGACTTAGAGAACACGATTATAACTTTTACTACATGAATTCCTACGAATTACCCTACAAAGTTCTTATATGTATGAGCATTTTCATTTTGTTATCAATTTCTACGTTACATAATAAGTAATGGACGTATTAACTAAATCTTAATAGGCCTCATAAATAAAAATATTTTTTATAAGTCGTATTCATACAGTGTACAGATTACCCATATTATATACAATCGTATGTGCCACTTTTGTATTTATGAAAATACAATGCATATGATTTTTAGCAGTCATTAAATTGAAATTGAAATTAAAATGAATTGTTTTTTATTTTACGATATTTAAGATATTTACATCCATCCTTCATGTTCAGGGGGTGCAAATATTTAAATATTTCTAGAGATCTTAACCCTCCCAAAAAATATTGTTATTAAATATAGACTGTATACTATTATACTGTCTAAACTAAATATTGTATTCACTATTTAATAGCGCAAGTCACATAAATACATTTAATAAAAATCATCATCTGTAAATAACTTTTTTTATTTTAGGAGGTTTTAATTTGTGTTCTTTTTTACCAGAAAATTTATTAATTGAGAGGTATTAAAATTTAAAACAAAATAATTCTGAAATCAATAGATCATTCATTTCAGCAGTATATTGAGATTATTTTTTCCAACCTTTACGTTTTATATTTGGCACTAATTTTTATGATTAATCCAAATAATTTAGCAAAAGGGAAACTCTGCTGACAAATAAAATTGGTTTGATTTCAATATAGGTACTCATGAAATATTGACACATTAGACTATAGTACTATACTGTTTATATTCCTTATTAATCCATAATTATAAATATAGTAAATATTATAGTACCTATACGGCTATACAAATGTAAAACATTTTATTATAATTAATAAATCTATTTTATTTACTTATGATTATGTATATTCTTCAAACAATTAAAATATGTATGTACTTACAGCACCGTTGAATTTTAATGAACTTTATAATCAAAAAAAATATTATCCTAATTGATGACAAAACGTTAAGCTTATTTTATTTTAAATGAACAAAACAGCAGAAGTTGCACATGAAATTGATAAAAGTTAAAGACTCTAAATGTTTTAATAAATATAAATTGTACTATTGTAGACGAATATTATATAAAAGATTAATATAAAATAACATTTTATACGTTAGAATGTACCTAAAATAGGATATTAAATATGTATTTTAGTTATTACATGGATGAACATATCACGTATTTATATAAGTAAGCATTATATTATACATTTGTATAAAACATATACAAAATGTAAATTTTATTCCTTTTATATGGATAATAGTTTTATCCACTCTCGTTAAGCACTTATCAGAAAAAGTGAAGGTACAACTCATTCAAATGTATATGTATTATATATTTATATTTTTACGAACGTTTTTTAATAAAGTACAGCAATTATAATTATTTTGTTCTATATTTTTTTTCAATGTCGTCCATATGAGAAAAAAATAATTTTTCAAGTCTTAATAATTTTTCCAACGTAAAAATATATTTAAAAGGCTTTTTAAAAAATGTTATTGCCGTAAAATAAAATAAAACTAACCATAGCTGCAGGAGAGCAATCAGAACAATATATTATAGATATAAAATGAAAAAATTACAGACTTCATTATTATTAATGCACGTTGAAGGATCTCGAAGTGTGCAGGTATGTTGGGTGCTTCACCGTCAATGCGTCAATAACATTTTTTTTACCTACTATATATTTTTGAAATAAAGTTTCGGAAAAAGAATAAATAGGTACTATTATATTATATCATAAAATGTATTAGTTGGCTTACCACACAAAATAAAAGTAATGGAAGTTGTGTATCGCGTCTCTTAAAATATTCTTAGGTATTAGGAAATTACTTAAAACTAATAAAGCATAAATAACTAATCAATTTAAATATTTTAAACTTGAAACATGTTACATTCCAAGTATTTTGGGGTTTAGGCTGGAGGCAGGTGATGCATTAAATGTATACTATATTATAGTTGGTGGGCTGGCGTGCACGCAATAAGTATAAGAAAATATGCTGTACGTAACACCCTGTACAGCATATAGACATAATATGGTATATGGTACTTGCCTACCTATACCGGTATACCGTGCGTTATATCCACGATGTATGTACCTATGTATAATATATATATTATATATGTAACACACGTCGCGTGATGAAATATTAAACTGACAAGTTATACAATGCGATCAAGTCGAGCATCATATACGCACAACAAGTAAGCAAAATAATTAAGGCATGTTCATAGACTCGTGTGTGTGTGTGTGTGTGTGTGTGTGTGAGTATGTGAGTTTGCAACGGTGTGGTTTTAATTAAACTGTTAAAGTAGGTAACGGAAACCCGTGTTTTCACAGCGTAATTGTGGAATTCCGCCAAAGAGACGAGACTATTATACAAAATAGTTGAGCACCACATATAGGTACCTACCTATTTATTAGCTATAACTTGCTGTGCTGCACTGGAGTTTTTATATAGCACTTTTTGTGCGGCCTTTGATCATGTCGCAGCTGAATCCAATTTTGTACAAGTGCGCAGATAAGATAAAAAGCGATATACTTAACACTTAACCGTTAGACTCTGTAAAACCAACATTGAACATCACACACAGCCCTGCAGGAGCGTCCCTAGACACATTTGTAGGGTGGTAGGCAAAAATTATATGTTTAACGTTTAAACGCATAGTCTTCGAAAATAATATTTTTATATTGCTTATTATAAAATATATATTTATTTGCATAAGCATATTTTAAGTGGACGTTATATTAATTGAGGCTCTCGCAGGCTTTTTTTGGTATCTTACCTTTGAATCAAGTTATGATAGGTATCTAAAAAAGTTAGTCATGTAAACGAAAATATACGATTTTTTAAAAGTTTTTAGTATTATTATGCTGTACCTAGTTCAAAAAATATAAATTATTGGAACTTTATAAAATACACTTTTACAATGATATTTTAAAAATATTTAGACTAGTTTTAAGTTATTTATACCGTGAACCTATCCACACATTTCTACAGTATGGTTAATTGGTTTTATACAAATAATTAATGATTTAAAATATGTGATTTTTTGGCAAAAATAAGTTCAACACCCTGCCTCCACTCAAAATAGTTTTTTGTACGTAATAATGATTTATTGTTGAATTCAAATTAATTGAAAAACACTCGAAACTCAATATATGTATATACAGCAAGGCGACTTTTTATGTATTGTTTTTTTGCCATCCAGAAAGAAATAATTGTAGGGATTACACATTTTCATCAAGTATTAGCATTTTTTAAACATGAAGACATAACTTTTATACTATTTTAGATTTTTTTAGATAAGACATTTTAAATGGTCAAATATTTCAGTTTTTTTCCGATTAATGTTGATATAGGTAACCTTTTTGTTTTTCGATCATAAGGAAATGTAAAACGAGGTTCCTCATAATATCATTATGATTTTCTTATAGCAATTATTTATAAATTTATAACTACAAAAATATACCTATAATTTTTTTTGTCATAATTTGTTTATAAACGTTATAAGTTCAAATACAATAACAATATTGGATATTTAAACTGAAATCCTTTAGTTTTTCTTAGTTATTTTTTTGTAATTCAAAAAAATGTTAATCATAGAGAATTGATACATTTTTCTACTTCAATTACGTATGTAGGTAGATAGGAACCTACATTATTATTTTGTAAATAGAATACAAGTTTAAAAATATTTAAATAATTTTAAGTTACTTACATCACGAACCTATTAGATATGTTGTTATTGACTTATACGTTATATACGAATACCAATAAGCAACTATCAAGTATATCTATTATCTACATGACTATTGACTATATATAGGTAGTTACATGTAAACTTTATTCATAAATTCAAATCATAGAAGACTTTTCTTTATAATAAAACAGTTTGTGCAATTGTAGCTATATGGTAAATGAAGAGTAATATAGAAATTTATATTAGGTAACAAACCAGCAGTGAATATTATTAAACTTCCAACCATATTATTTTTAGTGAATAAATTAAACAGTCAAGTTGGCTACCTATAATAAATAGAATATAAATTATGATTTTATAAACTTTTAGTAATAATAATTAGTAAAAATTTGTTTTTTATATCGTACTTAATACAGTAATACATATTACCTATTATACAGAATACTGTATTATTAATGCACATTGATATATTATATTTACATTTTATATTACAAATAAATCAACAATATTAAAAATTAATTACCTATTAATATTTTTCATTTTTGTAATTAATATAATTTCCATTTCCCATATTAGTAAAGAAAAAAATTAATCATATGAAGATGAATTAATTATGTTTTATGGTTATAATAAGACAATACTTCATAAAAAACCGTAAATATGAAGATAATTCTGTGTAACGTTGGATTATGCGTGTTCCGTTATACGGATTTTTTTAAGAAACTTAAGGTACCTATACCTATGATAATATATTAATATGTTATATTACATTGCTATATAATACATAAATATAATTAATAATCGTTAGTGACAAAACCATGCTATATGTTCAGTGTTCACATACGGCAACCAAAATATATTACTATGGATTATTATGAATATCATAAGCTTTACTGTTGTGCTTGTTTTAAATGTTTAGTTGTATAATATACATCTCGAATCATATTATTTACTGGTCGATTATATCCATCATAATCCTCTATTAACTGGGATAAAAATCTAAAAGACTAATCGTTGCTATTATTATATTATTAACACAATAACGCCTACCAATGGGATTAAAGAACAATACGAAATAAATGAGAAATATATTATTGTAATTAATTTATGACTGACTGAAAATATGTATCTATAGAAGCCAGAACTGCATATTCAAAATTCCTCCAATCCTCACAGAATCACTTTTCCCGGACCCCATCACATCCACCAAAAATATACTGGACTTCTTCAACCATACGCCTGTCTTATTTTTCAATCTAATCCAAACAAACTAAACACTAATTTAATGTAAATCAATATATTAGCCTAATATTTATTGGCTAGTTAATTAATAATTAATTCATAGTTATGATGGTATAGGGTCGTTTAAAAAATAATCGATGATTTCGATAATAATAATTATAATTATATATCGTATACTCCAAAATAATAACTCAAGTGCGAACACATATTATACGACAATGGCCTGTATTATATATTGTTTGTACCTATCTATACCACCTGCCTATAATGTGTAAATAATTTAAAAACGAATCAATATAATGCAATGAATAGATGTTATGTGTATGATAAAAAGTCCAAACATTTTACCGAGTCGAATCTGGTTGCAATATATATTAATATAATAAAATGTATTTTAAAGTATATAATAAATAATAATATATTGCAATTGTGTGTGTGTGTGTGTGTGTGAGTATGTGTTGATATGTTACCACTTAACGTCAATGATGTAATTTTGGTAATAACGTAAGTGCCAAGACAATAACATTGATATACAATAACGTCAATGGCTAGGCTTTAGCAAATAATACATTTACTGCAGTATAAATCAAATATATTTATAATATAAACAACTTTGGCTATATGTAAACACACAAATCAAATACATTTTATTTAGTGGTACAACTGGATGTGTTATATTTCCACTTCGAATTACCTAAATAGGACATTATTTTTTTCCAAACACATCGATTACTTTTACAATCCGTTTTGCAAAATAAATTGATCTTTGTATATTATGGCCTTTTGGTCCTATACTATTCCGTAGTCAGCAGCATTCCGAAGGGCCTATTTATTTCATATCTATCGACATTATGGATAACGATAAAGAAGGCCAAAAATATCGTGAAATACTGATTATTATTATTACCTAAAAATCATATGCATTTTCGTAATTTCTCAATCAACATATTGTTATATATAATATATAATGTATTCAATCTAAAATATCGTTACTGACGATTCCGATCATAATGTTTATTCGTCACATCGTTCAGCAAATACAACAATTAAAAATTTTAACATACGAACGTCGGCTGTTCAGTGTTCATCGAACCCAAAACACGTTACTACCTTTGTGTAATTATAATATATAATATTATAATATTACAATATTGGCATTGAGTAATACAATTTTTTGACAAAAAGTAAAATAAAGTACCTAAAAATTGCACTCTGTATATTATGCTGTTGAAAATACACGCTGTGCTTATAGGTAGGTACTTACGTATAGGTTCGACTGTTCGAGTGTACCACGCAACAACAATGCAACATATCACATTACAACGCGTCTTGCAAATTTACAAATTTTATCTGTAATATATACTATATAAACATGCATACATAATATATATTTCCAACCGAATTGGTCTTGTTTTTATTAGAGTCCTGCCAAGTTCGAGTCAACGTCACGCTCGCTATCGCATGATACTCATTTTTTCCAACAAGAATATTGCATTGTTATTATGAAACGATACAAAATATTAAATAATAACATCGCACCATCAATCTTCTTCCCGGTGGACAATGCTAACGTTTAATTTCGTGTAAAAGTGTTATATAATAATAATTCATCTGATTAAAAACGCGTGTTAGGTGAATCCTTTGAGCCTCAAGATATTATTATCTATATATATGTACATATTATATACCTACTTGTATACTTTATATACATTTATATTATTTAGTATACACATTATAATACTTTGGTATTCAGAATAACGATCCATTGTTAAGGTCCAACCCTGTGTTGCTGTCGAACAAAAAATACATTAATATTCAGCGAGGTTAATCATGATTGAAGTGACTAGGTCTATGCACGTGATGAATTGTTGTTGATTATTTTTAATATTTTCTATCTCTTTCTATCTTTTCTTCTCTTTCTCTCGTCGCCCTTCTTAATAACCGCTGAATAATATATATATATATTATAATATGTGGTGGCCGTTATCAAAACGATAGGTACCCCTATGTGAATAGCCCCCCTTGGAGTTTTTTTTTTAAATTTAAGAATCCAAAAAGAGATATTGTTATTTGCTATAGAACAGGTACAACTCAAAACATATCTGAAAAGAGGGGGCAAGTTATTCGTTGTATACAACAGAAATATTTCTAAAAATAATTGACTGTTTACATCAATCAGTGTGTATCGTGCGCATTGTGTACACTCAAATATGAGTTTAGAGCAATATTATTAGGTTTATTAATAAATGTCGTCTTTTTTTATTTTAAAACGGTAATGGTTATACCGAGCAGCGCAGCTGCTCTTTGTCTTAAACTTTTTATTCTAAGATTGGAGCTAGTGTTGTAGGTATTAAAAACGCTCAAAGTAAAAATCATTAACCAATCGTTAAAAATGTTTAACCGGCGGCGGCGTATGGGTATGAGCGCGCTCAGTGGCAAAATTATTTTTGTTTAATGATATTCTTCTTATTTATGCAATATTAGGATTTAGAATATGTATAAGTACTTTATATTATCCTGCATCTCTATTATTTCTGTTTTAACTACCTATCAATAATTTCTTTAGGCAATATATTATCCTCTTCGGTAATACATTAAATTCTTCTAATTAATCCATTCGGTCTCATTCTATATACCTATTATACCCAATGTCTCTATTGTTAGTTTTAATTTCTAAAATCAGTAGCATTAGTAGTATTGGTAGTACAACTTCGCGTTTATCTGTAGGCTAAAATATTGTTAAATGTTGAACTAATTGATGTGAAATCAAATTATCACAGCAATGGACGAACAAATACTATCGTTTTATCACGATAGGTATATATTTACACCAATCTAAAATGAGAACAATGCATATAGCACCATATCAAGGATTTATTTATCCGCTTATTATAATATGTATTAAATAGGTTAGAATTACCATAGGATAAATAAAAGAAATAAGTATCCATACACTTTATATACCTATATATGTATGTACTCCCACGATGATATGATATTAAGATAATCGGTTAAAAGTACCCAGGTATCTTTAATCTATATATATTGATATATTGTGTAATGTTTAATATAATATGTTGATACACAGCTATTCGCTATTGTGTGTGGGCATCTGCTTAAATGTTTTCGGCATAAATCAAGATGCTGTAGGTATAGTGTATGATATATATAAACACATTAGAACATATATTAGTAGGTAGTCTAACGAGATTAAATATATTTTTGTGCTTACACACTGCGCGGCTCGCGGCTTTATCACACGCGTGACGTGTCAGATTATAAGTTTAGGTATTATATAAGACGTAGGTATATGGGTACAGTCGTATAATATGATAGGCATATAGTGTATATGTAAGCCTACGACGGGCAGTTCTAGTTTCAAATTTCAAGTCAGTGGGAGTGAGGACTAAGCGCACAATAATTGTCGATGTTCAATTTGAATTATGGATTATATTTTTTTTCTTAAGGACCAGTAGTCCACAGAAACAGGAACCAGAATAACTAACCTAAATCAAATCATGCCCAAATGCCCAATGCCTATAATCTATATAGGTAATGTATAATATTATATTTAATAAGACACACGGCTGGCTCCCGACTTGTTTACATATAATTGTAGGTACCTAAGTAGTTAATATACAGGGTGTATCTTATGTCATTGTACGCGAGGTTTTTTAACGATTATGGATCGATGACAAAAGAATTTCGTTAAAACAAAAAAAGACGTGTTTCTTTATTTTTAACAGGCAATTTTTTTTATAAAAATTTAAAAATTTTTAAACACGCAAAATCAACTTTATTTTTTTAAATGATAACTACTACCTATATTTTTTAATGGATTCCGGTAAAGCATTTTTTCTGAAAGTTTTGATAGTAAAATCATCAATTTTGGTTCGCTAGTTTATTAACTATGGTCCTCTAAAGTTTAGCAATATTAATTAATTAATACTTTTAAGTGAAACAATTGGTAGGTATAGGTTTAATTTACAAGAGCTAAATAATTTTTTCTTACACATTTTGGTGCCTCTTTTTTTCTCAGTTTCCTTTTACTCATTGTCACAAACAAAATTTAAGTCCCCTTAAATTAGACAATTGGTTTACTTTTTCTTTCCGTTAAAAGTGATAACCCAAAATGTATATTTTCCCCTTATTGCATTTATGCTTCCACTAATTTAGAGAACACTTTTATTTTACCATTATCATTTATCGCCCCTCCAAAAGTCCATCAAGACCCCTACTTTATCTGCTGTGTGGGATCGAAGCCCCCCCCCCCCCCACTCAAATGTATGTTAATAATTTTAGCCCCCCCTCCCCATTGAAATGTTAATGGATTTTCGCCTATGATGATTTTCAAAACTAGAGTATGATAACAACTAGGTATATACCTAGGTATTTTATTGCCTCTGTAATAATGAATTATACCTGTCTTCACAAGTTACAACCTATGGTATAGGTACCTACTTAACGGATTATGCGAACACTATAAACGCAAAGTATAATTAGGTAGGTAGGTATCTATTGTGTTATTAAAAACAAAAGTTGAATACCTAGTTAAATATAAATTCACTTAGGTCTTAGGTACTAATTATAGATTATAAATGCTATAACATTTATAAGTAATTATACCCGTTTAATACGAGAACTAGGTATTATAATAGGTAAGTACCTATATCAGTGGGATATTTAAGAATTTATTATGGGGAGTGTCCAGATAATTTTCAGAAAATAGAGCCGCAGGAGTCAACAGCCCCCTACACCACCCAATTACTCTTAACTAAATAAATATACCATATTTATAAAACGATTTGAAATGTTTGAGTTTTTAATTAGGTATTAAATAATATTATGTACAAAATAAATTTTAAAAAAGCGGGTAAGTGGATGTCGCTCCGCTGTACAGTAGGTAACAAGTGTATAATGTATAATGGATTGTATTAAACTTGAATTCAATGATATATTGTATAAGAAAACGATTCTGAGCGGAGACGGTTTGTCAATCTAGATATTTTATATTGTTATTATATTTATTATAGCCTGTAAGTTGCATTAATATTGAAATATATATATATATATTTTTTATTCGTTTCTATGGTGATAATAAAGCGTTTGAAATTAAATAATAATATAATAATATATTAATTTCTTTCATAATAATTGTATTATTACTTTATTAGGTACGTAAATTAATATCATCAATTGAGTTACTTGATTTTCATTTGGTCTGAATTACCCGGCTGTGTCCGCAAGCAATTCCAATTGTTCAACTCCTTTAGGGTGTAACACGATGTGGAAGCAATGTTTTTTTAAGTGCAGTATTAAATTATATTGTATTTTAATGTATAACCTTCCCGACTGGCGTTGTCCACTGAGATTTGCAGCAGTATATCATCAGTTGGGTGATCTACTAATGCAGTAGATCCATAGGGTATCCATCTTACTCTATGAGTAGATCGTGGATCCCGTGTGGTTTGTACGTACCCAAGTGTATAATTTAATAATTATTCTCCACTCTCCACTATGCGAATGCGGCAAAATACAACCCATCAACCACATAGTCCAGTCATGTCCTAACATGAACTTTGAAGGAAGACTGGTCAAATTGCACGAGGGCAGCTTCGCAATCTAAAAATCCCTGTTTGAGCACCTCCCCGGGTTGGACCTCTAATTTACCCTTTTAAATTAGCCTATATTCTTCCCAGTGGCCTAATTTATCTCTGTACCAAATTTTATAGCAATCGGTTGAACGGTTTAAGAATGCATAAAGGAAACACACACACAAACATTAATTTATATATATAGATTATTTATAGTGCACTAGTGTGTGTTAAATATATATCCCCCTAAATCCTAAATAATTCGTACTAATAAAGGAAATGGAATATTTAAAGGTACCTACGACCTACCAATACTTCTTACTCCATTACTTCTTACTATGTAAGAATATAAGAATACAGATATGAGATATGCCTATCATATATCTTTAGGTAGGTATATAAGCAAATTGCAGGTACAAACAAATGTCAAATTGTCATCAAAATCAGATAGGTACCTATCTTCTTTTCTGTGTACAGACATTTATGAATAATATAGAATTTATGTATAAGGTACTTTATTAAATTACTAAGGTAACATTTAAAGTTCAAACATGCTGATTAATGAGTCCAATGTATTGCTTGTCTGTAGAGCTTCTTGTAAATCCTCTCGTGAGTTAGGCTTCACATTCAACCCTTTCAATTTGTGCCAATCATCAAATAATGCCAACATAATAGCTAATTCAGTAAAAATTAAAATAAATAATAGATACCTAAAAAAATGTTAATTTAAAAATTGATTTAATTATCACACCTTGTAAACGCTGCATGCGTGATGGTCTGTGAAACACTTCTTGTTTCAATTTATCTTCATTTGAAATCATCAATAAATACTCTTTTGTAAGTGATTCTCCATTTGTATTAGGATTGACTGATAGTTGTTTTATAGCATTAATAAGCTTCAATGTTTTGTCATTTTTTATGTCAGTTTTCAATTTAGAAACAATCGCATCAATCATCAACATTAAACTACCTTCTGATATTTCTGTATACAATAAACATATGTTTTCAATGTACTATAAATTATGTTAGGAAATCCAATATACAAACCATAAGTCATGTCCAATTTAATATTTTTCCTAGTAGCATCTCTACTGAAGTTGTCCTTGAGGATTGAAATCGCAGTAATATTGTCAGTCTTTATGTTTATTGATCCCCGACTAAAATAATGACATAAGCGTATGATTATATTTTAATCTAGGTTAATGGCACCCAAACATGATTAAATAAATTACCTATAAGCACATAATAAAACCGTGTCTAATATTATCGATTCAAAAGAATACTCCAAGTTTTCTTGAGAAGCTGGTTTCTCGGGGAACCCTGGCAAGCAGTTTGAAATCCACAAATGAGCTTCAGAAAGACTAAACCCGCCAGACAATGTCATAAAACTCTGAGGCTGATAGCTAAAAAGAATTTTCTATGTAAGTATTTAAAATTTTAATGGTATCAGTATTATACCAATCATATTTTATCAGTTTTTTTAATATTTAACTTGACAAAATTAATAATTATAATCATTTTAAGCATACCTCTTTACAAAAGAAGTTTTTAAGAATCAAAATGTTCTTATTAAAAATAAATTATTTATTTATTAAAAATATAATAGGCACCTAATGACCAATACTTATAATACAACTTACACTATATTTTTTTTAGTTCTTTGATGATATAAAAGTGGCTTAATAGGAAATTTACAAACTTGACAACACTTAGGTTGTAGTAAAGGTGTAATATAAAGAGTTAACATTCCATGATCACCCTCATGTGACCACATTTTTAATTCTAATTTTGTAGTGTTTAACTGACATCTGTACGTAATCAATAATTTATTATTATCCTGAAAAAAAAAATTATATGAATATTAAATATAATAATAAGTAATAACTATATATATTTTTAACAAAAAAAACTGAAGCCAGATTAAATGTATTCATTAACTATCATTTTATCATATGATATTAATTATACATTTTTTTTTATGTTAAACTTATTTTTGAATTTTTATTAGCAAATAAAGTATACACGTATAGAATACACGTATAGAATACATATATGATATTTTGCATATTATAATATTTTATCATGGAAAAAATAAATAAAATCCATGGTAACATACTACAATTTACTAATGAGGTGTTTCATTAATAAAATGTGAGGCTTATATAGCTTCAATTCTATACAACGTTAACCTGGCCCTGGTTGATAATAGGCAATCAAATTCAATACCTTATTAAAATTAAATAGGTAATGAAGCCGATAAAGGTAATAACAAAATGACACTTTTTTTTTTTCTGTATAAAAAAATTAAAAATCACTCAATTACAATTGAATACATAATTTATTGCAAGTCCAAAACAATATACTTGGACATTTGAATGTTAGATAAACAATAAACATGCACATCTATCAGTATGAAAACTTTTTAAGTCTTTGAGCTTTGGAAATTATGGCCATTAGATTATTGTGGGAGTTACGGTTGGTTGAAGAAAATGTTTTTATGTGGGGAAAAATCATTAAATAAATAATATAAGCTACTATACCTCTTCTTTACATTTACTCTTGCTCACTACAGCATTATTATTGTTTTCAACATCAATCAAATTAATTAAACAATTGCATTGCAATAAAATATTATCAATAGTGGCTTCAAGTTCAATGATTAAATGATAAATTAAGTTTTCTGAATCCAAAAACATCTGTGAAAAAAAAGTGAAACATTTTTAATTTATATACTTTATTAACTTTACTTATTTTTAAAAATTATATATTATTCTCACAGAATTCTTAATAGCTAAATAAGGTAAAACAGAAGGTCTTGAACTCTTTTGGGTGAATTCCAAATATTTGTTTCTTTCTATAGCAACTTGTCTTTCCAGATCACTTACTTCAGTTCTACAAAACATTCTTAATTAGATTCAAATTAAATAATAACTAAATCAATAATCAGATGCTTGCCTATTATATTGAAAGCAGGGAAATAATAAGCTACTGCAGGTTAAGTAGGTTTATCTCTATTATTAAAGGCAATAGGCTCAGATGAGGCCCCCATTGTTGAATTCAGTGATTATGCAAACATTGATTGCATACAAAAATATTTATGATGTATAATACTATAAGTCTATACCTTATCATATAAATATATAATAATTTTTAAGATTACATATTTACTTTTGAAAGTTTATTTAAATAATATTATGCTTATAGCCTATGGATTTGTCTTCAAAGTTACAATAATATAATAGAAATATAATTTTGGTTTCGTAATGTTGTTTATATGTAATTAATAATTATTATTTATTATTTATAGTTTCAAAATGTTTCAATAGTTTCATAGTTTATTATTAGACAAATGATTCCCTGAGTTAAGCTTCATGTTAATATTATACATGTTGATTTTTTAAGCATGCTCAATGCTTATCTTATTTTTATGGTTAAATTATACATATTATATTTAAATTTTGATTCTTGGAATTTTTAAATACACTTGAAGATTTTTTGTGTCACTCAAGGATTGTTCTGTGATGATAAAACTTCTGTTTTTCCAATAGGAACCCCATTTTTCACTTTTAATTATTCAGCAGATATATTTTTTTTTTGTTGAGAATTTAGATTGTATCTGAATCAAAATTCAGTCATTTTTGAGTTATATAACTTTGTCTGCTAAGGATAATAAGTCGATGGTAATGGTAAATGGGTTAACACGTTGAGCTCCGCTAGAAATTTCGAAGCATAGCCCGGGTCGCCGCACCAAAAATATGTTTTTACGGAAAAAATAAATAAAAATTAACAAAAATAAAAACCAATTATATTGTTAGCTTCTTGAGACAGTACCTGATCGCCTACAATATATTTCAAACGTTATCTCATCGCCATCAAAATTATGATTCATAAAAGCGAATTAATATTTGTCGACGGGTAGTCGACACCGGCGACCCGCGAAATGTTACCGATGTCGACTACCCGTCGACCGTGGCATTGAACGTGTTAAGTAGATTTGGGACTTAGATAATGACATAATGTTATTACTTAGTTACTAGTAATTAGTAGTTACTATTGATTTATCAATACAAATATGAAATAATTTGTAAACATGATCTAAGTATACTGAATATACATAAACTTAATACACATAGATTATATTTTTATAAAACCATATTTAAGGATTATTATCTTTAGAAACTACTTATTAAAATTTTGATTTAGATACAAATAAAATTTGAACAACATCACCCGATAAATAATTTGCAATAACTAAGGGATGTTATCATTTGAAAAATAGAAGTTTGTATCACCATGGCACATTCCTTAAGTAGTACAAAACATATCAGGAATTTGAAAATATGGTCTTTAGGTATACTTAAAAATACTAAATATCAGAAATTAAATAAATGTATTATTTAAGGACAAAATTGGGGTGAGAATGTTTATAAGATGATCCTGTATATTATGACATAAAATTATTATTTATAAATAATATTTTTCTCGCAACCTATCGGTCATAGTTAATTATAAAAAAATGTCGAACAGCTTAATACTCAGCTATGATTTAACATCAGACTGCTGTAGTCACGTGTTGTCGATTATTGTTCAATTGGAATTATACAACAGTTGATTGATGTTTAAAATATTTTTAAAAAAATGGTAAAAATGTAAAGTATATTTATGAAAGTATTTTAATAAAATGCGTTTTTTTTTCAACAAAATATCATGTCAATTATTTCATTATGGGGCCCCTTAAAAACTGATCTATGGGCCTTAGGTGTGCCAGGCCGACACTGAATAGTACATATAACTAAACTATAAATTATGTGTATTTAATACTAAGCACAATGTTGTAAGATACTAGGACATAATATGTTTACCTTATATCTAATATTTTTTGTTTTTCATCATTCAAAATTATGTTTGATGATTCCAATACAATTTCTTTATCAATATGTTGATCAACAAAAGTTAATCCAAAAAGCCAACCTAAAAAATTATACAATAATTATTATAATATAATATGTTGGGTAGTTAAGTTAATTTAACCTGTGAAAGTTGTAACAACAATTTCTGGAATACCAAAACTTCTTATAGCTCCACCTTGAATTGAAGTTATACTCTCTGAACAACTCTATAATAATATTAACATTTATAAATAACATATCGACAGTGACCTTAAGTTATAAAATCTATTAAAATTACATATTTATATTTTTCAATAGGGACAGAATGTGATTCTAATGAATAAACCTCAACTGAACCACTCTGGCGACCAATTAAAAGATGATCCTCTCCATTGAATTCATAACAATCAATACATGTTATGGCTCCTTGTTTTGATTGAGTTACCAGTTCCCAAAGAATACTAGTAGAAGCATTTCTAATATGTAAATTATAAATTAATTCAAGTTTTAGAACTATTATAATGTAATAATATTATCAGTATTTAAAATTAAAATATACTTTTCTATTTTAAGAAGTACAATATGACCATTTTGCAGTCCCACTAATACTTCATTTCCATATGAACCTCCATTGTTTTTCATTAAATGCAAACTAGTTGGCTCTGATGATAAATAAAATGTTTCTTTTACAGTTGAACCTTCAAGTATTCTAATACATAAATCTGCACATGCTAAAATAGGCATTATACCTTGCATCTAAATAAATATGTATACCTACTTAGAAAACAGTCAATTTAAAAAATTAATGATGATAGTTTATAGTTTCATATACCTTTATTACATCTAATGTTATAATGCTATTAATTAATTCTGGGCATAAATAAGTGCTAATGTCTTTGCAATCATTAAAGTGACTAAATATATGTTTTCCCGATACCAAAAGTTCATTTCCAGTCACATACCTGATAAAAATATTAAATTCATTAAATTCATTCACAGTTATTAATGATGGTGATGATTAATTTGAAAAGTACCAACAAATATATTTTATGGAGTATAATTTATAATATAATTAATATTATAATCGTTTACTTACAATTAATTTGGTCACAATAAACAAACTATACAACATTTTTTTTTTAGAATCCACTCACATGCATTTAATCGATTCCAATAATCCAGTATCAAAACTAAGAAACATTCGACCCTTTTTAGTATAGCCACGAACAGATGTACCCATCGACAAAAATATTTTATCTTGAACAGTACCTTTTAAGGTATTAATATCTTAATTAATAAACATGAAAATCAATTAGACTAATAAATTAATTAAATACCAAGAGCTCCTCCTAAACAAACTTCAGTTATTTTTTCTAAAGGTAGTGTTTTGAATAACATGTTAATTTTTCCTTTTCGAATTTGAAACATTTGCACAATTCCTTCTTGATCGCCAACAATAATCTACGTTTAATGTAAGAATGAATGGTAAAAGTAAATTATATTTTGTTTTGATAGCATGTTACTTTTTGTGTCTTCTTTTCAGCTTCATCACTTTGAGAAATCGGCAAAACCTTCATGCAATTAGAAGAAACCATGCCTAGCAATGTGTAATCTACTCTATAAAGCTCCATGTTTGATGTATTATAATATTATAGCATTTAACTTTGAAAACAGTTTTAAAAGATTAGTTAACTGATAAATGATAATGTAAGTTATGGCTGCATTTAGTGGTGGTTGCTATGGATATAAAATTGTAAACATACACAGTAAGAAGGGAAAATGTATCCCTTATTTTACTGTAAACAACCGTTGTGTAAGTATTATAATAAACATGATTTTAACAAAAATGTAAAACAAATTGGTACTTTAACAAAACATTTATTTTTAAGTTTTTAACTTACTTCATATTGTTAAGTACAAATTTTTTATGTCATTCTCAATTAATAAAAATGAAGATTCTGTAACATCTGTAAGAATTTTGGCCACACTGCTTTCTGTGACTTCTGAAAACTCAGATTTGTCTGAAACAAAATATAAGTTATATTACGACTGATAGCATAAATAAAATAACCTTTAGATTCTTGTCATTCTAAAAATATAATAGTAGTAAATATTTTCCGGAAGAGGTTTTTAGCTAAAACCGTTAATCAATGATCATTAGGTTAGTTTTGATACTGAGTAATACCATTATAAAACCATATCGAGTAGTTCCATAACATTTATTAATGTTGATTATTACAGGAGTCTCCAAAAAAAATGTTATAAATATAAATAATTTCTTAAAACATAACTTTTTAGTTCTATGATTAAGCTATATCTAACTCTTTGGGCTATGATTATAATATAAGAGTCCAATATATTTTAACAGTTCAGATAAAACAGTAACTAAACAAGTACTAAACTTATAATTAATATGTTTTATATTACCTTTAAATACTAAGTGGCCGAACAATTCACAAGTTGCCGGAGCAAACTTATCCATACGTTTATCTCCTAGAAAATATATATTTACATTTTACTATTTTACATGAATAAAATAATTCAATATAATAGGTTTAAAAAAATTTATAAAATTTAAATTTTCAAATTGTTAATTAATTAATACAGTGAGTTCTGCATAATGTGATCGCTGGTTTATAGGATCAATTGTTTATTGGAATCAAAAATAAAAATCCCAAACCAAAAATTATATTGAAAAAAAAAATGCTTTATGGAATCAACTGGTTAATAGAATCAAAATGGTCTGAACTAATATGTGATCATATTAAGCGGTACCCACTGTATTATAAATAAATATGTATACAGGGCCAGCTCAAAGTATAGGCAAACTAGGCACTGACCTAGAGCCGCACTTTAGTAGGGAAGGAATTTACAAAACAGTGACCTATATTTATTATAAGTTAAATTATTTTAGGGGTGTCAAAATTTAATTTATAGCATTGTATGTTATGCCACTTTTCAAACTTGTAATAACATTTAAAATTATGATGAGAATTTTTTTTTAAAAAAATAACTAAAAAATAAATGATTATTTCTCAACAATTAAAAAGTTGTTTATATTGCTATTAAATATGGCACACACTAATATACTATTATATATACATTAATATATATATAGAAGGATAGAACTGATAGAAGTATGAGAAACATACCTTAAGTTAAAATTTTAAAAAAAGTGTCTTCTTAATCATTAAATCCTGACACAAGGATTAAAAGTAATTAAAAATATATAATAAATTGTATGACAAGTATTATAATTTATAATTTATCAGTTCAAGATAATTATTATTTTATATTTGTAGATAATAAGTAAAAACATACAAATGAGTGCCTTATGTATATACAATTTACCTGATGAAATTCTTGCCCAAATAAAAACTCTTACACAATTCCTTGAATTATTAAAATCGTTGACATTTAAATCTTTAACTAGTGCTCGAGTAATAAAAATATTATGAGGAATATTCTTTTGCTGGAGGTAATTAATCATGATATAAACTGTCCTAAAATACATAAATAATGTTGTTATTTATTACAAATAATAATTTATCAATTTTAATACAAGCACTACACTTCAATATTGAATTTACTTGACAAAATTGGACAACAAGTCACTGCTTTTCAGTACAAATACAAATCCTTTGGAAGGATAATCTATAATCTTATGACAAGGACCACTAAATTGTTCTATATCCTGAAAAATATTAAATAATTATATCATATGTATAATAGGTATATATTATTATTTAGGTACATATTTAATATTTATATAAGATTTTTTTTAACTTACACAATATTCAAGGTACATTTTATATTGTAAATAATACAAGTGTAAATGAAGATGGTTCACTGAAGCAAAAGCACATAAACTATTGAAGCCAACACGTATTGCCCTATAATTGTTAAAGGTATATAATAGCTTAATATAATTGTTATAAGATTATAAGAATGGCAACTTACGGAGATGCACTTAGGAGTAACAATTGAATTGCAATATTCAAACTATATTCATCAATAACTTGCGGTAGTTTACTATTGATTTTTGGTAAAATTAAAGAATGAAAGTCTCCTAAAGGACTTGTATTTATTGCCAAGGTATCATCTGTATCTAAATAAATCATTCAATGTTTATAATTAATCATTCTTAAAGTACTTTTGCATACATAATATTTTTTTAAAATTATTATTTACTCGATTATTTACTTATTCAGTTAAAAACAAAATGATCTTTTATATAAAATTCTATATTTTTACTCGATATAAGTATCCCATGATTTAAAATGCATTGATGATTCTATATGATATTTGTAAAATAGGTAATAACAATAATAGTACCTATCCATTTATTAAAATATATACAATTGTATAGTTATATATTGCATATTTAATCAATCACATTTCTAAGTCTTGAATAATTATAGCAAAATGTTAAAGTATAAAAAAATTTTAATATTAATTTTTTTTACAGCTAAAGCCGTTTGTTAATCAAGGTACTTTATTTTTAATTTATTTTCTAATGATTGAAATAATTATTCCCTAAAAAAATAGCTTAAAATATATATTAATGATATTTTATAATAGGTATTTGTGTGGTTTAAGGAAAAACGCTAAAATCTACTTATTTAAGCTTTACGGTTAAAATATAATACCTACATAAATAAATGCACAAAATTCATACATCAAGGAATATTGCAATGGTAATCTAATAATTATACCGGGCCTGAAGAACAACAAAAAAGAGCAGCAGGGGGACAACTACAGATTCTGGATCATGTTTGAGTATACTCATATCAAGTGATGAATTTTATTTGGAATTAATACAAATAATAATTATATTCAATAATAAATTCAAAACCAAATATATTTTAAGGACCCCCCCTCCTCAGAAAATCTATGGTTGCATTTCTGAAATGAAGTATTAGTAAACCGATTGATGGTATATTTAAAATAAGCAGTTTAACTTACTAGAAGATATACTTGATGCATAACTAAATTTGAATAAATATTCGCCAGCATTAACTTTTGTAAAATTGAACAAATCGTCATTAAACGGTTCTAACACACTAGCAAATATGTTTGGTTTACGACGTTTGGTACCTCTATCAATGTTCAACTATAATAACAATATTTAATAAAAATAATAATTAATTAGAACTTGGTTATTAATAAGTAGGTGAAATTACAATTTATATTTGTAGGATAGCAAAAGGTGGCAAATAGTGTACTACAGTTAATAAATTAATCGTAACGTTGGCCAAATTTTAATGCATTTAACAACAAGGTAACTACATGACGCCAATTGGCGTTATTTGCAGTGAAATTTCTTGATACATATATGGAATAAATTTAATAGTTCATTTTTAAGATTTGGATACAAAAAAAAGCATTAGGTACCTACTACCTATTAAAACATAATTTATTTTTCTAAACCTTGTTTATTATTATAAACATCCAGACTCCAACACAAAAATACTTGCCAGTCCCAGATAGATAATGTAGATAATCTAATAAACTTACAACTGCGAGAAACCCATACTTTCCAGGCAACATGATTACATTTTCTTCTTTGTATTTGTACCTAAATAGCCCTTCATCTTCCTTTTCTCTCCATAGACTTTTTAAAGATTCATCAAATTTTGAATTAACAGACAATGATTTCCATGATGTTGTAAATATTAAATCGTTGTCATCGTAATAAAACATTTTTTCTTGACCAATAGATTTTTACCAGGTGTCCAGATAGATTTGAGTTTATAAAATTTTAAATTTGACGTCAGTAATTTAAATAAGTACTAACTAATAAATTTAATACCTATTTATTTTATGTTTCTTATAAGTTATAACATACTATAATTATTAAATAGGAAGCATTAAAAAAAAATCCCAGCTTAAAAAGTTTTATCACTTTTAAAGCATGCGTTTAACTATTATCAATAATCATTCCATGTGATATGAAAAAAACAGCTGTTGATATTATGTAGGTATTAATTTACTGTTTTCAAAATAAATAAATTCATTAGGTAATTCCTAGATTTTACAGTTATATTCTTGGCACTGCAAACAAATTATAAGTCGATGTCGGATGTAGGTACTATATAATATAATAGGTACCTATCACTTTTAATTTTTAAATCGTAACTGCACGCGGCACGTCCTATACTCCTATTCGGCTATTCCCATATTATAAAACATAATAGACGTGTTTAACATATTATTTAAGGAAGGTCGTCTTAGTGTCTTACCTCCTTATGACCTTATAATATTATGTAGTTTTAAATAGCGGACAAGACAACTGACAAGTAATATTGTTCTGGGGTTGACGGTTGTAGCCTGTAGGTATCTCTCTGCTATTATAGGTAAGTACATATAGTAGGTAGATGTCAAGTGCACATCGTCACTGTAATGGAGGTGTTAAATTTGAATTCAATAATAAATTGTTGTACCTATACAATGCTTAAAATGTATAAAGAGGATAAAAAAAATAAAAGTTTTAAATTACCTAAATATTCAGATATTTATGTAGGTACTATTTATTATTAAGTACCTAGTACCTACCTGCTTGGTATTAATTTTTTTTAAATAATCTAAGTAAATACTAAATAGGTAATTTTTGTTTTTCGCACTCAACTTATTACCACTGATTAATAGACACATATTTTAATACGTTTCAATACAACGACTTAGAACTGGATGAATAAATGTTTTATAACTCAGACTAGGTTAACGTTTTCGGAAAAAATCAAAACAATTAGGCTTTTGTAAAACAACCATAAATTTATTGAAAACACTGGAACAATTTACAATTTATTTTTTATTGAATTAGGTAGGTATGTAGGTTTTTTTTCCAAGTGGATCTATATAGTATTCTATATTTGACAATAATTATTCATTAAATTCATTTCGTATTTTAAGATAATTTTTGAAAGTATTTCGCCAATTATTCCTGATTTACACTATTGTTGTTGTACGATGCATGCGCGTGTACAAAGACACTTCTTGAAAACAATTTCACATACCTACTCGCTTCACGTTTATTGGCTCTGTATTTTGTACAAGCTATACGTTGTGAACGTGTATCATATTCATTGGCGCAAATAGGTGGGGGCTTGGGGGGACTTAGTCCCCCCAAAAATAATTTTTCTATTTGCGCCTATGATCATATTAGTTATTTTAGTTATAAGTAAGTATATATTATTATCAGTTGGTTATGAACAAAAAATAAATAAATAATAATATCATAATCAATATTAATCCATACAATTTTCTTAATTAGGTAATCTAAAACATTCTTAAATAACATAATATAATAACTATAATCTAAGTCATTTTTTTGTTCAACCGGACGATTCGGGCAAACCGTGGAGTAGAAACGCTGGCTGTAAATCAGGGAATGTCCGGCTCATGGACATACTGCACGAAGGACGACGAGAAGACATATTCTTGCGGCGGACTGTCGGACCAAGGCACCGGGCGGCCACCAAGCCACCCCCGCGAGGGTTCTCGTCGGGCCTTGACGACGGCGCGAGGTGCACTACAACAAGCAGCCGACCCGAGCCGGCAGTACTCTTGGCGGAGCGAGAGGAGGATGCTCTGGTGCTCGACGGCGGTTACTGTGGCATACAGCGGCGACAGCAGCCTGCACGGGATCAGCATCCGTCAAGTAGAGGACGAGTCTAGAAATCCGCCTTTTCCGGAGGACCACCACCACCATGGAAATGCTGCCCGCGTCCGTGAAAACCGACCCGCCAGTGTTCGTTCTGGGGGCAGGCAGGCTGTCGGCCGAGCGGTTCGGACTAGAAAGCTTCTGGCTGCAGATCGAGGTGTACGGGCCGTGCGTGCCGGACCCGCGGAGATGGTGACATGAGGAAGAGGAGGAAGAATTTTTGGAGGTGACAATGAAACTGATCGAATGGGGTAAGAAGTTTGACGGCGACGGCAGTTCCGAGAAGTGCGATGTGCGATAAGGATTCAAAAATTCCGGCGAGCGTATATCAATAATTGGAAGCTCGCCGGTCAATCGTAGGTATGCTGAAATTGTAATTTTACGAAAAA
Source organism: Acyrthosiphon pisum (assembly GCF_005508785.2). Lineage (NCBI taxonomy): Eukaryota > Metazoa > Arthropoda > Insecta > Hemiptera > Aphididae > Acyrthosiphon > Acyrthosiphon pisum. The sequence continues at coordinate 6,004,699 of NC_042496.1, read as the reverse complement.
TTATTAAAAATTTTTATTTTTTTCACGACATATTATTTTTAAATGGTATAATATAATATAAAATTCGTAACACTCTTAGTTCATAAATACTGTAATAATATGCTTGTGATATACGTACCTAATAATTACGTTTGTTTTCGCGCTTCTCGTGGAACTGCCACGTCTCTTCTCACCCCGCCCAGTTTCACCGTCACTCCGTTTGTTCTTCCTCAACTTAGACTCTGTTGTCACCATCTCCTGCAGGTCCCGACACCTGCAACTCTGGCACGCTCACCTCGACACCTGTAGCACGCTTTCTAGTCCTGTTCGCCCGGCCGCTCGCCTGCCCCGACCGCGGCAGAACGAACACCTTCGTCGTTCACGGGCATGCCGGTTTCCCGGACGTGGGCAGAATTTCCATGGCATTATGATTTCGGCGGTCCTCCGGCCGTGGCTGATCTCCAAACTCGTCCTCGCCGATCTCCGTCCTCTTCTGCGGCTGCTCCCAAGTGCCACCACTGCACGCCATATTTTTTTGTATCCATCTCCGCCGTCGAGCTCACATCCTCCTCCCCCTCTGCCACCGCCGGCTGGTCGGCCCGCATAATATTACGTTGTAGTACACCAACCCTTTAGCCGTTGTCGCCGCCCAACGAGAACGTGGCCGGGTCACCGCAAGGGGACCGACCGCGTCCACTCGGGATCGGCCCCGTGGCGTCCAGGTCCGACAGCCCGCCGGTAGTCCTCTCTTTGTCCTCGGTGCAGTATGTCTCGTTATTGTATTATAGGCGTCACTCCAGTTCCTGGACATTCCCCGATGATATTCTTTTATATTCTTTTAACCAGCGTTTCACTCCAAGCTCGTCCGGTATATTGCTTTGTGAATAATTAATTTTAAAAACTTAAAGATAAATAAACAAATCTTGTTACTATGGTCCAAGATATTATTATTATTATTTATAACAATATGGCATCGTTTAATATTATATTATTTCGTTTTTAGCGTTTAAAACGGAAGTTGTTTATTCCATTATAGCCAGATGACTATAGGTACCTACAGTTGTGTATGTATATACGATATTAATGTTATACCTACCTAGGTAAATAGGTAATAAGTTTTAAGTTTTAACTAAAATCTGCAGATAATATTAATATATGATAAATAACCTATAGTACTATAATAGACCTATAGGTACCCACGATTCTTAGTGGAAACGGTCGTTACTCGTTTGCCTATTATAATATTATGTCAATCAAATAAACACGATGTTAGGGGATTTCGTTAATATTTTAAATTTATATATATCCTTTAAAAAGATTATTGTGGCTTTATAATTGCTGTAAAAACAACGTGCGAGAAAGGAGGAATGTATAAAAGAGAGTTGGATGAGTGTAGATCTACAAGCTAACATAGGTAATGATTAATGGCTAAGCGAAATGGTGACTTAACTAGTAGTTTGACAAGTTCGAGCTACAAATTCTGAATTCTGGTTTTACAAAAATTCTTGACTTGTTAAAATCGTAGCAACATAAGTTAAACAAACCGTAGTTTTCTACCAAAAAATGTGATCTATGAATATAAGGTACCTACTCATAGTACTCACTACTCATGTTATAAATTGTATTGTAATAAGACATAATTATAGTAAAGATTATATAACTACTATAAAACTGTATTGAATTCAACTAAAAATTGGGAATTTCAGATTTGTATTGATGTGTAAACTTTCAAATGCTTGTCCTGAACAATTTGGTAAATGTAACTTACCACACCTGTCCATTACTCTCGCTGTTGTACCCATAAAACCATCACCAAATATTTTTTAAAGGCAAAATACGTATAGGTACAAATTTGTATAATTTCATGTCTTCGATTCTTTGAAATAAAAGTAAAACATTTTTATGTAACTAACTATATTCAATTTCTTGTTAAACATTTTTTAAAGAAGGCCATTCATATAATAATTTAAATTTGAATTCACAGGCATTTAATGTTTTAATTTGTATCAAAATATGTTCGTGGTACTATATACTTGTACGGCCACTGCAGTGGGCACGTACCTACCTACCTTATAGTATTTTTACTATGTACATTTTAACATTCCTATAAAAATAACATAATACATTATTTGGCAGAAACAAATTATCTACTAGAAATTCAAGGAAAGTAATAGGACGTAGGTGTATTATAATTTATATTATTAGTAGGTTACTTGTTGGTACTATAAACTATACTGTAAAGTCTGATTCTATACCAACACCTATATGCCCTATACGGCTATACATTATACATTTAAATATTTAATTATGTTATAATATGGGCAATAATATATTAATAAATAAGTATAAGTACATAGTAATATAGATACATGCAATTTAAGTAAAAATAAAATAGTTATAAAAAATATAAAAATGTTGTTTTACTTTTAAGTTTAAGCGTAAAATAATAATGTCAGACAATGAACTCGAAATGTCACGGTCAATAGGCTACATTTGACTGGTCAAAAAAATATTATTGTTATGATAAATTGAGACAAAACTCAACCAGTTTGACGGGTATAGTTATTAATCATTATTTTGTTATTGTGAATCATTTTGTAATTAAAATAATATCATTTAACAACGAGATTTTTCCTGCTATATTGACGTACGTTTTTAATGAAAAGCATTAATTAGTGGTAATGGTGGTATGGTGTTATTGTGGTGATAGTGTGACATAATAGATATTAATTTGTTGTCACACTATATATTTTACAAACTATTATGCAATTATCAGAATAATTAGTCATCAAAATATTTTAATTTATTTCCTACCTTCTTATAATTATGTGTATTATATGCATAATACATGAGATTTTAAATTTTTACTAAATTTTAATTAAATTTCAATAAAAAATGTTACAAATATTACTAAACCAATTTCATATTGTGTTGTTTTAACATTTTTTACCTAAAATAAAAAATAAAAATTTTCAAAAATATACATTATTTACAACAGGTTCATCATTTTGGTATTAACAATTAACTGAAACTATTATTTAATAATTACAAATAATTGGATCAGAAACCAACAAAATCGTAAGTTCTAGTCCCTGCCTAAAAGTCACTTTCCAAACAATGATAAAAAATAAAATCGTTATAATAATAACTTAAGTTACATTTTTAATATTTTTGATTCATTTTTAATGGAAAAATATTTATTTCATCTATCTGTAGATATATGTATAACTAAATACTATAATACTGTTTATAATATATGGAATGTTTTTACCACAGTAAGAAAAGCAATAATAACTGTTAAAAATATTTAATAGGTAGGTACCTATAGCTATAATATAATATAATGTGTGGCAAATTGTGATGGAGGCATTTTTACCTAAATTGTGAATAGAATTATAGGAAAACAAATAAATTACATTTTTAAATTCCGAAAATGTAATTTTTTCGATTTAAAAACAGTAAAATATATTGATGGTTACTTTTCTTAAAACTTATTAATGTTCATTTCTCAGCCTTGAAGAACTAAGCGCACGCTCTTATCGGCGAAGGCGCGAGCTAGTATTGTGTCCCCGAGAGACCCGACCGCATATCGATCTCTCCGATAAATTTCACATCTCAAAAATCAATAATTAAAATAGAATGTTTTCAGGAAACCTAAATTTATAAATGTGTTATAAAATATAACACTTAATACTTATTATAACTTAAAAGTCCTAACAAAGCGTCATTAATTGCAGTACAGCAATTGAATAAGGGTCACAAATATATCAATTATTTTTTATTTAATATAAATCAGCACAGAACAATAAGCAAATAAGTCTATTTTTGGCATTTTTTCCCAAAACACTAATGTAATATTGAGAAGTGACTACCTACCCTATGTACATTTATTGTTTAAATATTGGTAGAGTGTTCAGTTTCACTGCGCCTTCGTAGGTAACTAAATGTTAAACCTACCTCTGGAAATTAACTTACTAAGGTAATGGTGTGTTCCATTATTCGGGCGTGACTGGGTTAATGCTTTTGGTTTGCGAATAAATACTAAGTTATGATTTCCACTAATCAAATATCTTCTATTCAAAACAAAACAGCACAGACATCAACATGATACCTGAACAATATGCTGCTTTGTTTTCCAATCACACTGACACAATAATCATAGCACAGCATCCATTCGTTTAAAGGACAACGACATTCTCAAGCTCTTCAGGGCCAGGCCGTATCTTTTGCTCTAACCGCTGTAGCGGATACAGAAATACAACGCCTGTTGGACGGAAACATATTATTGAAACTATTACCCCGCTACGTCTAACATCTATTGTGCTTCTCCAATCGTCTAGGTATTCCTAAGAAAAATGGTCAAGTGAGACTTGGTGTTGATTTTAAGATTATTGTTAATCCATAAATGCATGATGCATGACGATCCTGATACAGCAGTACAGCACACCTACTGATGCCTACTTTTGAATAAATCACAGCCAAGTGGTCAGATTTCTCAGATTACATTGCAGAGTTCGGCGTCATAGACTTAAAATACGCATTTTTATAAAATAATTAGTATAGACGAATATAATAAACAACATCTCATAATATTGAATATTCCCATCATAGCTATACTCGCCTACACACAAACGGTATTTTGCACATAGGATCGTACACTTTGATGCCATTTCAAAAAATCAAAAAAGGAATAGACATAATTCGATGCATCAATTCAAAACTGCAACAATTCGAGCTACCTATAATATTACGATGTTTTGACATTTTGTTATTTATATTTGAGTATTTACTTTTAATTATAGTCCATAGATATTATATAAATTAATACAAAAATTAAACTTATTATTTTATTAACTATTCATGTCCCTACGATGCCAATACTCAAAATCGGAGTTATTTTGGCTCAGAGAATATAAATAAGACTTAAAGAAACGGGCCCGGTAGAAATCTATTAGGTGTATGTATACCTAATTCAGTAATTGCATAAACCATGAAAGGCCACGCTCGACGCTCTTTCTGAGGTCGTATGGTCAAAAATGTTCTGTTTGGCACCGCGCGTACTGTTTTGTCGTTGTCGATTGTCATCAATCGTTTTATTATTATTAGGTATATTTGTTAATATTTTTTTTACTTGAAATAGTGTTGGAAGGCATTTTAAAAACGTAATGAAGTATTACATAGTTACAATTGAATATTTTAATTTCTTAATATCCGGTAATCGGGATTTAAGCGAATAATTGGTAGTTACAAAATTAGAAACGTATTTATAAAACCTCTAACCTACCCTAAATATATTTTATTAATCAAATGTTTTTTATTTGTCATGTTTCCCCCCGGTATTTTATCAACTAACAATCGAAATAAGTCACTGGATATTTTCAAAAATGAATGTACTTAAGAATTTATCATTTGTAATTATATAGTTTTCTCTATATTATTATATAATTATATTATATAATATAGAGACAACTATATAATTACATTGATTTGCCTGTAAAGGAAAAATTACCTGCATACCTATCCCCTCTTAAATAAATTATGTATAGATTATTATAATTTCTAACACATTACCTAAACTGAATTCGCGTCATATTATCATCGAAGTGAATATTTACAATTTTAATTAGATTTATTTATACTATACATGTATGTATAGTTATTTAATTAAATATGATAATAATAATAGTTTGAAAATAAAAAAAACGAACAACTTTTTTTTCCTCCCTCCTCGCCCACCCTCCAACCACCGACCATTATCTGATTTGTCGTCGATTGTTCGAATCTTAACTCACGCGGCTGTGCAATATATATATATTATATCAAACTAATACGCCACTGCAAGGTTGAATACCTACACTTTAGCTGTACTTACTGCAGACGCCAGACACTGCGATGAATAAAACCGTCGGTGTCGAATTCACTAGGAAGAAATTACCAGGGTGTTCTACTCGAATGATTCGCCAATGCCAAAACGCCAAACGACACGCACTGTCAGTGTTGGGGTCACAATGATATTATATTGTCGGTCTATCCCATTGTATACATTATTAAAGGTACCTACCTAAATATCTAGAGGTGTCTATTTACAGATCACCGTCTCGCGCCGTTGGTACACATCTCACTACGTATAAACTATTATTATACCTAGATATATTATCACCGGATTCGTTATTAGGTGGACCGTGTGAGGTTTTCACTTTATAAAACCGAATTATGATCATCGTTTCAAGTTCAAGGAAACGAAAATTGTCTTTATTGTTGTATGTAAGCAACGTATTGCGTACCTATACACATGTATTATAATATACCAGTTCAAGTTCATATAATAATGACGTACCTATACAACGACAAATAATATATAATAATAGGTAGTATAATAAATTATATGACACTATATCAATATCCCCTTCCACTAATCATCCTTATTAGAAATAAAAAAATCAGAATGTATGTATGTATAATAATATATACACATATAGTATATACGAGTACGTAGGTACATTATATTTCTCAATAAATTATATTATTATATAGGTAGTATGTACATATTATTATTATTTTTGTAGTCAGCTGCAGTAGCCTGTCGGTATAAGTACTATTGTATACTTATACCGCAGTAGTTTGTTTTAAATTTATGTTATTATCAGTAATAAATTGCTATATATCAATAAAAAAAATTGCACCTTTTCCAGGATAACCAGCGGTATCTTTAACTCTACAGTCTATACTACATTTTATTTCCTAACAATAGTCTAATATATATATTTTTTCCTATACATTTAAAAATAAGTTTGAGTAGTAGACGAGGCCACAGTAAAATATTTTAGTCTAAACGGCATATAATAATACAAGCATGGTGACATGAATAGTAAATTGTAAATTATGAGGTATTATAAGTTCTAACCCAAGAGTCGGAAATTAATTTCTTGAGAAGTCCGGATGATTTGGAAAACTATTTTTGAAGTCTAGAAAACCTTTTTGTTTAGCAAGTTATCTTGGTTTATACAGAGAAAAATAATGAAAAAAAAGCAGTATTTAAGTAACATACTTTTGGTGATCCAACCATTTCCCCTCCGTGTTCCGGATTCGGTCCAGGACTGCCTATTCCTCAACCTCATTGTACTCTGCACTGGCAGCGAGATAAGATATTATTTAAGGGCGTCTAGGCATTGTGGTGTTGCCTCACCAATTCATTGGTGTTACTTCTTGGACTACAAAGAGTAAAGACGATCAGTGTTTGAGTTCTATCATAAGTGAAAATTAGATTAAAACGCTTTATGATGCTGAATTGTGAAAACTGTGTTGGTATTTACCAAAAAACATAAATTAATACATTTTCTGACGTACGTATGAATTATTTAGGATAGTGGTGGTTAATGTAAAATATGTAAATTACTCTGTGTCAAAACTCATTGAATTTGCCTCGTTAATCGTGATATATTATAAAAATGTTCGGGCCACTGAATGTACAAAATACCGATAATCAAATATGCCAAATCATAATATCACTATGGACAGTTGTAGACACTAGTTATTATTCAAGTTGTATAAAGCATAACAATAAACGCAATAATTCCGTTTATTCGCTGAAATTGTAGTTTTCATTCCTTCTGTTTCATAATAACTCGATTGTTAAACACAAAACACCTATTATAAACATTAAACCTAAGAAAACAATTTGTACTTATAGGTACTCTATGCGAAAAAAGAATAGTACCGGGCGGCCAGTTGTGCACATGGACAGCACCTCACTATACACAGCAGGCGGTACACTCAGCAGGACTAGTGTTGCTTGACAAAAAATTGCCACTGCGCAGTACGGCCATTGTACTGAATACAGTATAGGTACGTTTAAGTTTTATCTAATATTATATTTCTGTACCTAATATATAATATATTTTATACTATATGGGTGTTATGAGCATTCTGGCATGGGTATGGATTAAGGGAAGGCGGAACTTCTGAAAATCCCGTAACAATTAGTTTCCAATTGTACGAATATCAATAAAAGGCTAGGTATATGACACATGTTTGACCGTTATTTTGATTATTCACTACTTGTAGTTCAGCCTTAGGTTATAATATGCAAATATTGGTAAATTATAAAGTAACACCAATTAATTACTATGTTGTTGGTTTGTCAAGCAATAGATACTAATTATCTTCATTAAGAGGATGTCAGCGCACTATTTCTCTGGCCCACACGCAATATAGACAAAACGAATTTTATGCAGAAACGTTTTTTTTTATGTTTTTAAGTAATCTTAGAGTAAAACCAACCATCACACAAAATCTAGAGAATAATATTTTTGAGGGAATGACATATTGATTTGTCTAAAGATTGTTTCAAATTTATAACATTTAAAAGTCGAATACAAAGTCAAATATTAATAAAATCGACATGTCATTTCCTCTAAAATATTATTCTCTATCTTTTTTGTAATAGGTGATTTTACTTTAAGATTACTTAGAAATATAGGAAAAATGATTCTGCGTAAAAGCGTTTTGTCTATGTTGCACTTGGACCAGAGAGAGAAAATAAATAGTGCGCTAACCCCTGACATTCTCTTAATGAATTATCAAATACAAATATGAGAAACGAGAGTAGATTTTATTTTATTTTATAAAAAATAAATCATTGTTAAATATAAATATACACTTTTATTTATATATGAGTATCAAATAAATAAAGTATAAATTAAAAACCCCCTCGAGGTAAAAACTAAAAACCATATATATACTCCATGTATATACTCCGCTAAGCCACTTGTGTATAGTTAAGTTAACAAAGTTTAGTTTAAAGTTAGGCTATATATATAGTTAAACTATATATAACATTATTTGTGTGTTGTTTTTGATATTGTTTTTTTGTGCGCGTAAAGTGCGTAATATTTTTAAAACCATAATTTATTATATCATTAAATATTAGTGGCAAGTAACAATAGTAGCAATTGCGACAAGTGAAGCCATAAATATTTCTAAAATAATATATCTATATATCGTAACGAGATTTTATTTTCATTTGTAATAGAAAAACGATTTGTCGACGAATGGTCATTCATATAGATACATAGGTAATAATATAAACATGTAACATGTATACGATTATATTATAATGTATATCCCGAAAAATTGCAGCAGCGGAAACAGCTAAGCTACACTGCAACGGCGCGAATTATTAAAATAAACCTAATATTTTATATTACACATATTAATAATAGTACATGACATATTTTTAAAAATAAAACTAAGTTAAAACTTAAGAATAATATATTTAATTTTACAAAACTGTGTAGATGCTATTAGATGCTATCAATTACGAATCAAATGCAATAATAAATAATAATACACACTTCATTATATTATGCTAAATATTTAAATACCAGTGATCCGATTAAGCATTATTATAATAATAATGTGTTATATACACTATGCATACAATGATAATGGGAGTAAAATGAACAATAATATATTATATAGGGATCAGAAATTAATCGCACCACAACAATATTATTATCTTATAAATTTATAATAATATATTTAATATGTATATGATTGCCAGTTTACCATACACATTTTGTAACAAGACGCTCGACCGTTATAACAGTCGGACGGTCGACGGTTTCGCGTCACTTTGGAATCGAAGTTCGAACGGGTCGTGGTCATCCTCGTAGTGACAATGATCCGCATCTCCGACCTCTCATATTACTACACACAAAAAACTATATACGCCGGTGAAGGGAGCTGAGATCGTACTATTCGTACTCACATCGTACGTATATATTTTATATTATATATATACATAGATACACACGCGGCGTCTTTGCAACGTAATACGAGACATTCATTATTGTCTCTGTCAATTTTTTTTTGATTTGAAATATCTCTGACATATTTATAAATATACTTTTATTGAGATTTAATTATATATAATGTATGTATTATACACAATACACATTACACGTAGTTAAATAACTTTAGTCTATGAACCGATTGTAACTATAACATAGGATCATCATTTTCAAAGGAAAAATCTAATTTTTATCATAATGGTTACCTACCTATAGATTTTTACTTTAGTGACCAATATTTTTTTTATTTTTACTATGCGCATGCTTTTTAGAATTGTTTTTCAACAACATTTGGATTACAGGAATGGAGTCGAAGGAGATATGACATGAAATGTATTGTGGTGTTCTATCATAATAAATTATGGACTTACAGCTTTAAATTAAATTGTCACAATTAAACTATTAGTTCAATATTGTAAAATTGAAAGTTTATATAATTTCATTGTAGAAACCTGGTAAATGCGAAGCATTAAGACTTATCTATTTATGTCGAAATGTACTTAAGACAGCTAAACACCCATTATTCACGTACCTATAGTATTCTTAAATTAAAAACAGCCGCCTCGTATATCATAAAAAAATATTTATAATGGTACATTTGATGGTAATTAGAATTGGTACATACATTTAAGGGGCCTGGTATGTCCCGGTGGTTGACATCAGTTACTAATACGTGTTCTGAGGTCAAGCATCGGCCTACGTTGTTGGTTCCCGGATAGGTGACCACCGTCCACCCGAGGGTATTTAGTGACGAATCCTCGCACCACGAATACGCGTGTTACTTAACCAACTGTAACCCCTTACAAAAATGCTAATAGCTATAGTTGCCGATGCTTAAGATCAATAAAAATAAATAAAAATTGTATAGTCTATATAATATGTGTAATGTTTATTACACGCTACTTGTTACTAGCTATATCATAGTTATATCAACATTATATGAGTATTTCTGGCATATTATATCTAACGTCATCAATAATGTACAAAAGATAATATATAACTGTATTATTATAATATAGATATAAATATCAAATATATTATTATTGTTACTGTAAACGTGTTTGACTGGGATAAATGTATATAAATGGTTGAGTCGAAAAAAACCTTTTTGAAAATGTATTTAAAAAATCAAAATTATAGTGTTTTGATTTTGGATTTTTGAATTTCAAGCCCATATTTAAAATCATTTATGTAATATATATATACGCATGCGGCATGCCTATACCATACACTATAATACTATAATATACATCTATTTTGTATATTATTTATTATATTTAGTATCTATTATGGAAGATCTATGTTTTCATCCCGCGAACACAAGCAAAATAATTAATGTACTTGAAACTCGATACTCTTGCTAGTTGCTGGTGATTGTAAATAATAAAAAAAAATCTCACTTAAGGTCGATATTATAATAAGTATTAATGTTGTCTATATGCGTAGGTATGTAATATGCAAAGTGATTAATAGTCTTATTCAAATAAAGTGACAATAATAAACAGAATTCATAAGATGTTTAGGTATGAAAAATGAGGGAATTTTTTTTATAAGAACGTATTTTATCCATGAATGGTTTGGATTTGTCAATATATTCATTGATTTCTACTTCCTAGTCACATCGAATTACACGTTATACGCAAAAAACTGAGACATCAACGTGGCGACGATATCATTTTAATCATAAGCCACCAGCGGGAGCGCCAAAGAAAGGCCTATAATATAGATAAAGTAGTTAATTTTAATTAAAATTAGACAGCTACCTATTGTCCTATTATAATAGTAGATAGGCAGATAGCAGATAGGTTACACCTATTAGTTATTATATTATTATTGGTTGTCAATAAAACGTTTACCGGTGAGTTTGTATGTATGATTTTTTATATATTATATACATTTTTACGATATCATAATCATATTATTATGTGTACCTATTAAGTATTTAGTAATTACGATAAAACAATTTTAAAAGTTTTTCTCGAGATTCGAGAGTTTATAAAGAGAACGCTAGAACCCGCATGTGTTGTCACTTGTCACTGTCTCACAATTTTACGTTCACACTAAGCAGAGGACGCCACGCAATCACACGACGCATCGTCATTGATTAAATATACATATATTATATATAATATATATAAATTATTTATAATATTATTATAATTATACATAATATATATGTATATTTAATCAATGGTATCGTTGTTTTACATAGTAAATTTGCGTTCAGTAATATTGTATTTTATTAACAATTATAAATTAATAAACGTAAATACGTCATAATGAAAAAAGTTTCAAGTCCCTACGATTGTACTTGTTTTAGAATTAGGTACAATGTATGTACTTAAGTCCATATTTATAGTCAATTTATATGTCACATAAGGCATAGTTTAATATGTATTATGTGACACATACTTGACTGTTAAATTTTTAAAAAAAAAATCGTAATTTTTCGTTTAAATGTACAATATTGCAATTTCATTAAAATTTGAGCTTTAAACGCTTATAAATGTATTTAAATTATAGTCTTAATATTTTAGAAATCATATCTCGTTTATGAAAAGTTAATAAGAATATTTGGTGGACATTTATTACTTTTTATAGTAATTATAATTAGAGTTATGAGTATTTTTTTTTTTTTCTTAAAGATGAATTTATTTCATTTTAGAGTTATAGAATTTCAACTATAATGTACACATTAAATTGTTTTTTAATTACAACAAAAAACATATTCGATTAAAAACTGATGTTGCATAAATATTTCCAACTTATTATTTATCGTATTTATCTTTTAGTTTTTCTGACTTTTTAAAAAAATACAGGTAATTTTTATTTTTGACTAAGTACCAACGAGATTTATTTTTCTACTAAAAAATTTCTAGAACCCACCTTGAAGATTGAAGCTTTATTTACCCCTTCTAAAGGTGACGTTGGACAAACATAATTGTAAAACCAATATATTCATCGCTCCGCTCAGAATCTAACTTGACATTTTTATCTCGACCAATTATTATTAAATATATAATTATGTCAAATTAAAATGTTCTTATGTGCATATTGATATAAATTTAAATAGCGTACCTATTATGTTGTTCTTCATAAATCTATGATACAATAAGTGCCTGGGATATAGTGATATAGCTATATAAGGTGTACAATAACTAATTAATAATTATATGATTCTGATTTTTTAAGAACCATTATTGTTCATTATCAGTTTAAAAGCATATTTTGATATAATATTTGTTGACTATTCAACTATTGGTTACCTTGGTTTAACATTTGCCATAATAAGGATAAGACATGTGAAAATTCAGATTTTATTGTAAGTAGTCTATAATGCTATTTTAAATATTTTTTTTAAATATTAATCTTATTATTATGACGTTTATTTTGCTTATTTAAGAATCAATAAGATCGATGAATCAAAAACTGAAAATCGACTAACCTCCCACAACAAAATTTAGGACTCATAGAATAAGGTGTTAGCGGCTTATACTTATTTGTGCCGGAGATCATAAATTAACATGTTTTTGTTATTTAATTTATGATTATATTTTATTTATAAAGAACAATATTAATTATATAGTTATGATTTTCGGAAGATATAAAAATAATAATTACTCAAGTATTATCAAATACAGTAGCTTATTTATATTATTAAATCACACCATGTGTTCAACTATTCTATAGAAATTATTTCCAAACCTTCAAAATTACATATCACTCGCGCAGTAATGCTAATCATGCAAAAGCTATACTATACTATACATCAATACCTACGCAATGATATGTAGGTAGGTTAGACCTACTAGGTAGTCAGAAATTTCACATTACCAATACAAAAATTTCTAATATCTTAGCTAATTGAATTAAATGTTGTCATACTTGGTCCATCACTATAGTCCTGTTTATTATTTTTTTTTAATGCATACAAGACAATATAAGTATAAAGAATAGAATATGACAAATATTTAAAAAAAAATGCCGAATTATAATATAACTAAAAATTATTTAATATTTCTGTACTTCTGGTGTTTATAAATATTACTATTATTACTGTTATGTTGAGGTAATGACAGAGCATAAATTGAAGTAAAAAGCTTGACACGCAGGACTCGATAATTTTGGTGGCATTTTTAATGACGAAATATCTATTGGATATTAAGTCGCAATTCGTAGCTCATCGGATATGCCACTAATTTATTAATGTTTAATGTTTTAATTCAATTTATCAATAAATATAAAAAAAAAAACTGAACAATATAAAACAAGTCCTTGTAAAAATTATAAATCTTAAAAAATACGTGTTATTCATATTTTGAATTACACATACTATATTATAAATAGATTTTAGATTCTCAGTGAAACGATGAATGTATTGATTTTACAATGATGTGTGTTTTTTTTATTTTTTTTATTTTTTTTTGTGTGTCTGTCATCACCTTTTAGGACAGTAAAAGGGCTTCGATTTTCTTCAACAGTATCTTTTCTGATAGGACAGTGAACGTAGTTGGTACTTTGGGCATTATTTTTCCAGTAGTTTTCAAAAGCGCCGTGAAAAAAAAAAGAAAAATTAAGGAAAAACTGGAATTTTTACGCAAAACCTGTTTTTGAGAAAATTGATTTTGGTTTTTGGTGTAACTTTAAAACAAATTATCGTAGATACATGAAATTTTCACTGGTTGTTTATATTTCCATTTTCTATACATGATGAAATTTTCAAAATATTTTGATTTGTTTTGAACTGTTTAGGAACGTTTTCAGTTTCCAATATTATTCGTTTTTTTTTTTATGAATGTCAATAAAACTTTATTTGTTGAGTAAAAATACTTGAAAATTTAATACAAGGCTCCTACTATATTGTTACAATGACATTTGAAAAATATTAAAAATCCACAGTTTTTTTTTATTAGCATTTAAAGTTCAAAAATTGACAAAATATGTAAAAATCACGAAAATTAGCAAATTATTTTTAGTTAAGAATTCGTAAAAATTTTTCTTTTTAAATCTAAGATTTGAAAATGTAATACAAGATTCCTCATAATATTGTCTATCTTTATCAAAAAAAAAAATTCTACAAAAAAGTCAAATTAAATTTTTATGAGCGTTTAAAATTCATATTTTTACAACATTTCATATTCACTCAATTTCTCATGCGACGATTTTCTTATTTAATTGTAATTAAAAAACAAATGACTGTAGATATTTGAAAATTTCACTGAATGTTAATATTTTCATTTTTTATACACCATAAAATTTTGAAAATATTTTGACTTTTTTTGAGTTGTTTACGGACATTCTCAGTTTTCAATTTGTTTAGTTTTTTTTTCTATAAATATCAATACAATTTTGTTTGTTTGGTAAAAAAGCGTGAAAATTTAATGAAAGGCTCCTGATATATTGTTACAATAGCAGTTGAAAAATATTAAAAATACATAGGCACAATTTTTTTTTATAAGCATTTAAAGATCGAATTTTGAAAAAATTTATCAAATTTAACATTCAATAATTATTTTGTAGTTAAAAATTTATAAAATGGTCAACTTTCATATCTAAGAATTGAAAATTTAAAACATGATTCCACGTAAGTAGTTTATTCTGTTACCAAAAAAATCTAAAAACACATAAGCACAGTTTATTTTTGTACTCATTTTAAGTTCAAATTTGGACGAAATTACATATTAAAAACCTGGAATAACTATTTTAGTTATTTTGTTGTGATTGTATAATATATTTCGTGGGTATACTTGAAACTTCTTAAGTACCTATACTATTATATATCTATGATAGTATCACGGTTTGTTGTTGATGTATAACGCGTTATAAGTACCTAATGAATATTGTGATATGATTAATTTGGAATTTATTATAGGTACCTATTATAGGTCAATTTTTTTTTAATACCATAGATAAGTATATAATATGTCTTATACCTAAACTGACATACCGTCTCCGCTCAGAATAGTTTTTCTTATACAATGATATTATATATCATTGAATTCAAATTTAATACCATCCATTATACAGTGACCCACCTGT
Organism: Acyrthosiphon pisum; assembly: GCF_005508785.2. Classification (NCBI taxonomy): domain Eukaryota; kingdom Metazoa; phylum Arthropoda; class Insecta; order Hemiptera; family Aphididae; genus Acyrthosiphon; species Acyrthosiphon pisum. Next base: position 5,988,830 of record NC_042496.1, on the reverse strand, counting down.
AATCTACTGTACAGCAGAGTGACATACACATAAGTCTTACCCTCCTTTTTAAAATTTATTTTTACCTTTTTAGTATTTGTTAGTGTGGAAATATTGTATACCATCTATATAATATACTGAAATTATAAACTCATAACAGAATAATATTAAAAAGTATTGAATTTTGCAGAACAAGTATTTTTTTATCCGTGATATTAAATAAATAACTAATTTTGCATTATTCTAAGTTTAAATAAAATTCGTTGATAGTTTTATACAGTATACCTAACCTAATAACCCAGAATACAAGTCGACTATACGCCTATACTATATAACATTACAAGTGACATATTTTTATCTTTTTAACTTACTTAATTAAACTTACGTAATACTATAATAGTATACAATATACTATCAGTGTATTTAAATAATTGAATATTAAAAATCAAATAAATTACTGTCCATACATTTATATATTATATTTATCTATGTTGCGTATCAGCTATAAGTTTTGACTCTTGTTTTTCTTTCTTTTGTGACAGAATCGCAATATTTTATTGCGTCAATCATCATAATAATAATTGAATATTTATTATTTATAATCAGTGTTATATTGTCGAGTAACGAGTCTCTACACGCGGTTCATATAGTCTTTACGTGTTAGCTATAACGCTGAAAAATACTAAATACCGTCGCCTACTTTGGTGAATGATACACTTACTAAGTTACTCTCTGTTTATTACATACCAGTGAAGCTTCTCCTAACAGATACTGAGACACCTCTAAATATCAAAAGTTTCAAATAGAGGAAAACATTTTAGGAACCAAGAGTTTCCCGGTATTTAGAGATTTTACTCTTTCTAAATTACAACTTATATAAATAACATAGGTATAAATATACATATATGTACTCAAACAACTAGCCAATATTTACTTCAATAATTATATTATAAATTATAATCGATCAACAATTTACAATACCATCATTACCATTAATACCATCGACCAGGTATCAATATATATTAATACATTATATATTTATTGCATTACACTGATGTCACCGAATATTGAACGCTAGATAAATCAGTTATCATTTCGTGGGCAATATTTGATATAACTTATAAATACCCACATACTATAATAATATGTTATAAATTCAGTGAGTCTTGGTTGTTTACCGCGTTAATGTGTATAAAGAATAATGATATATCGATGAAAATATCACTGCCCAACTCGTGCAAATAATATTATATGTTGGTACCTATACGACTTTGACCCGGTCTATTTTTTAGTCATAAGACTTGTCGAATAAAGACGAATTAAATTGCATTAGTGCGCGACACAAGGGCAACGCGTCAGATATCGTCGACGAAATAAACCGATAGTAATAAAACATATTATTATTATTTATTACTATAACTCCTCGTCGAGAGTTTATAACACGTTGAAAATGAGAAAACAGAGTAATAAAAAAAATGTTGGTTTATACATAATTAATAAGAACATCGAAAAAAATCTCTTTTCTCCTCGACGTACCTATCCACCTATACAGATAGGATAATATAATTATGTACAAAGTTTTTAAATTGAATTTCGATGTCAATGATCATAGCGACACAAGGTTGCGTTATCCCAAATAACTAATGAACCAGTAATGATAGACATTCCCGTCCTTTACAGCTGTATAATATTATAATACTATATACCACTAGCAGGCTACACAGTCGCAGGCGGACAGGTAAAGTCATCAGACATAATACGACGACGACACGTCCTACAATGCGTCTCTGTTCGTGACGACTGTAGCAGAATACGCAGCGCCCGCAGTATAGCTGATAATAATATTATTATATTCAAATATAGGCGACCGCCCGGCGATAAGTTTTTTCGGATTCGTTTTCCATCGACGCCGCCGCGGTGTAGTGTCAAAACAAAACGTCGTAATTGGCTGGATGTCAACCCGAGTCTATAAGCGTATCTCACGCCGCTACAACCATCATCGTACGACATAATATTATATGTATATATATACCGTTGTACTGGCGTATAATATATAATAATAATAATAATAATAGTGTTGTGCTCTCCGACTTCTGCTATTCAGCAGCTACTGCTGTGCGCGCGTATACAGAACAAAACAACGAAAAAAAAAAAAAATACGAGTTATTTTCGAACGTAGCCGTCGCACGCGCCTATTGGCTATTATTGTGACGCCGACGTAGCGGGCCAGCGGATGCTGTCGCCTCTATCGGACCGAGGAACAGTAGCGTTTCGGTTTCAGCGGCGCGCGTTACCACGACCGCGGCTCGAATTTCGCGTGGACCGAGTGTACAATAATAATATAATTTAGTGCAGCGAACGTATCGTATAGGAAAACCGCGACGACGTGACGGAAATCTACTACAATACACATGTGAACGATAGCTGCGATCTATAAATCATAAATCGGAGATTTTCGTGGTTCGCCCATACTATACGTACCTCACGCACTTAATAATAATATTTATATCATCTAATATATCTACAGTGTCCGTACAACAGCGTATCATATTATATACACGCTTCATCATACTAACCACCGACGCGTTTTTCCGCAGGTCCACACCGTCGCTGCCTCTAAGTCCGACCGCGATAGCAATCGATAGTATATAGGAATAGTATAATATAGTAATATACCTCCAAACAGACATACCGGCAACGATACCGCAATGCTAGCGTCCAAAGCCGTGGCACGTCTGCGAACGTTTTTCGCGGTTGCCGCGTTGATCGTGGGCCGTTGCGCCGGCAGGCCAGCGTCTGTCGGAGCCGGAGTTCCGAACCACGGCGGCAGTGATGACAACCAGAAGGATCTGCTACCGCTCCAACACACCATCATCGAAGTGTCGCCGGGCGAAACGGCCGTGCTCCAGTGTCCCAGCAACGATGAACACCACAGGTTCCAGTTCTGGTGGATGAAACCCGACCAGATCATAGGGCCCGGTACGGCGCCCAACAGCGACAAGTTCAAATACGAAGTCCTCACCGGCACTCTTTACATCAAGGTCGGTAGTGCTAGGTATATTAAATATGATTTATTGTATTACTACACTAGGTAGTATGTACGGCGCGCGGGTATAAAAGAGAATAAGTCAATTTAGACATTTTTCGATTATTATTTTGTTTAGAAGCTGATGTTCTACGTAGTTTTTATCATCCAAAACCTTTTAATTTTTGTATTTTTACTTATAATATCTTCATTATTTTACATGTTTATAGTACAATTTCATCATTTTAAATTAGATACCTCTTATCCATAAAAAGTTAAAAATCCATTATAGACGATATTCACCAGTTCCTGACAATGTATGTTTTTTTATTTTAGGTAGACAATTCAAAAACCACAAAATACAAAATTTGTCTAATTACTCTATACGAAATTTAGTAAAACGTACAAGTCTAATGCATTGGTATCTATTTTAAACACCTACATAAAACATTCATGTTTGCTTTTGTTGGTATATTGAAAAGTATTAAAATATTATTATATGTTAAACTGGTAAACCGTTCCAAAAAAATACGTTAATTGGCACTGTCTACTAAATACATTCTTTGACATTTAAGGCACCAAGTATTTCAAAATATCTAAAGAATTAACATATTTTAAAGAAGATCTGGCCTACACCAAACTGTTTTATGGAATTAGTCTAAATTTACCATGATCGACGCACACAAACGGGTTAGATGCGAATGTGTGATTAGATTTGTCCATAAAATGTATATAGTTAGGTACAGTGAGATTGTCAGTATCTTCTTATTAATCATTATATTATATTACTATATTAGTTTCGTACATTTATTAACGGAGTGTCGGAGTCACCTGTCTCCTGTGTAGTGCTGCAACGAGCATATTTTTTAATATAGCATATTTTAGGGTGTGGGTATTTTAGAGGGAGGTGATGGGTGGATCGCACTCAGGATGGGCCTTGAATATTTTTATATATTTATTATTGTAACAATAATAATAAAAATTAAATTACTGCTGGATACCAAAAAAATCCAAGATGTTGATTAATATGATACGCAGAGGGGAATATTGGGAGTACCCCCCCCCCCCCTCGTATTAAGAGTTAAATTAATAATGTATACCTATCGCCCGTTACACTGGAAAAACTGCAGATATGCCACTGGTTTTAAGTAGGTACCTAATAATGTAATTGAATATTTCAATGAGCTCATTTTAAGCTCGGACGAAACCGATATTTGATCTACCCGCTTCCATATTCATCCGCGGCATGGCAGTTATAATGTATAATGGCTTGGCTTCTATAGCTATATTATATATACATATATCTTGTCAAAAACACTGCGTTATATATTTATATATATGATAAGTTCAATGTTAATTTATTTACATCAGACTAACGGTTGTGTTTGTGCTATTTCAGCAAGTAACAGCTGAAGAAAGCGGGATCTACACGTGCGTGTGTAAACACCTCGGAAACATATCGCTGTCGGCAAGGTCGGTGCAGCTGGAAATAAAAAAGGAATGGAAAGACCTCTGGGAAAACGACTACACGGTAATTACTTAAACATCACTATAGGACAGTAATGGTATACACGCATTTCAATTACTATCTAAATAATGCCGTAATACATCATCGTATACTATACATCGTTAAAACTACAAAATTGTATTTATCTGCTTAAGTACGTAGGTAGGTATAGGCCGTATAGCACTAAGACTTAACAGCCGGTGTGTATTATTAAAACATTATATATTACATGGAAATATATATATATATATATATATATATATATATATATATATATATATATATATATATATAATATATTAGATTGAAAAATATATAATGTATTATTTAAAGTTATAATGAATGATCAATGGTAGGGTATTTTTTTCTACTATATAATAGAGATCAGCACGGGCCGTTTTTTCGGCCGAATCTTAAAAAATGTTCCTGGTCCGTAATTTTTTTAGTTAAATCTAACCCAACCAGGCCCATTCGTAATTTTTTTATATAACTATATAAATATTATTATTATTATAACTATATAATATTGACATTACTATCGAATTGGGAAATATTAAGTAGAGGAGCTCAATCCAACGATTTAAAAACTGCGTTCCAAGGGCGCAATTAGTCAACACAGACCCGTGGGCCCCCACAATCCTGCCTTACATATATTTTGAATTCCAAATAGGTATAATATATTTTGATAGCAATATCTACATCTTACATTGTTACACTAGAAAAAAAAATTACATAACTATATTGAATTATTAAGTACATATTATAATTTTGTATGAACGTTTATAAAATAAACATTTCATTGGATTTAACAAAAAACCTACGATAAAAAAAAATACGTTACTTTAATACTTCCATAGTATAATATTATGTTCTATACCAGTAATTGTGAAAGTGCTATATACTCGAACTCTATACAGCAGGGCACAATGAATATCGATGCAAATAGGGGATGGACTATCTCCTAGTCTCCTCAATTTAAAATGTAATAGCTACCTAAACATACATACTAATCATACTGTATCATTTTCAAAAAATATTACGGGGGGGGGGGTTGGCTTTGATTACCTCCATAAAATTGGACTATATACATCTATGATAATAAATAATGAATTTTAAATTACACCACGCAATGGTTTGTGGTAAGCACGATTGTTTATACTGTATAGTGCGTACCTATAGGTACAGTATACTGTCAATAAATGTAATGTTTTTAACGAGTGTCGAGTAACGATGAAAGAATTAAGATACCCATGAAGATAGTAGCACAAACAAATTAATTAGCTACTAGTTATTACGTCTTATAGCTTTCTAGATCGCAGTTTCAATGTTTTCGAAATATCTTATTGAAATCAATTTGTTATATGGTGTCTATTATGCTTTTTATAGTTTTGATTTAATTTACTACCTATACTACTTCGGTATTTTATATAACACATGACTATATAATATAGGTACTAGGTAAGTATATGATAATGACTGTGTAATGACTGTATAATATTGGTAATCTATAACTGTAAATGGTGTTATTAATTTTGGTATGTAAGTATATCACGTTAAAACAATGTAGAACATATAATAATTACGGGTCACCCTAGGGGTTTGACTATAATCAATTATTATTTATTATACGTTAACCAAACGCAAACTAAAGAGAGAGTTAATTTCTCACGATTTGCAATTTTGCGAAAATGTGTATGATTTCAAATAGGTTAAATATTCTGGTATGAATTTTAAATTTTAATATCCCTTATAAAAAAAAATTGTGTTTGAATTTGTTATTACTCCGCACGTCACACGTGCACCTAAATAAACATTTTATTTTGTTTTAAATTTGTTATACCATTTTACTTTTGCAGTTTTTGTAAAATTCTAATATGTAACCTAACCTAATTTATTAGAAACATAAACATGAAACAACCAATATAAATAATTATAATGATTTGTACAACTGATCTGTAGGTCAACAGCATACGATTGGCGGCTGTCTTGAGCGTGTTGGTGTTGCTGATACTGTTGCTGTACTTGTTTTACCTAACGGCGTATAAGAATAGTAACAGAACGTTGCACTTCAGGGGTAAATTTATTGACTAGTCGCATTATAGACTACATTTTTTATCGGCTAGTCCGACTACACATAATATTACGTATAATGTGTTACGATTTATGGTTTTAGAAGATTCAGACGAAGACGTGTCGATGGACAGACAGATGTACAGAAAAACTAACATAATGAAAGAAAACATGTTTCAACACGGCATAGACAACCCGACGCTGGAAAAAGAAGCATCCCAAGTCAAAAATAACGGAGAGACGAAGGCGTAATATCGGATGCAATAACACAGTTCGTCAGTATGAAAAAGGCAGTTCCTTGTCGGAAAATGACTGTTCCGATTGTTTTTTCTTCATTTTTTTCCGTATTTATATAGTGAATGTATATATTATATAAAAATAAACAAAAATACGAATAATCTAACTGTATAAAAAAAATATATGAACAAAAAATAAAACAAGATTATTGTATTGTTAAGACTGAAGTGTATAACAACCTGCAGATGAGGACCAACGGAAGACTATGATATAATATTATTAGATTCTTGCTGTAGGAGTGTAGGACGAAAAATCGAATCAATTTTAATTTAATATAATTGGGATATAAAAATATACAAAATATGATATAATAGGGATATAAAAATATACAAAATATAATATAATATTATTCGCGTAATTCCGGCAAGCACATCTCGCCAGCATAATAATATAAATACATTAAACATAAACGAGTTTGTTAAACTCTGGTAGCGTTATACACATCATCATTATTCATTAACGATAGTAAAATAATATTTATGACTATTATACGACCTCATATCATCACAACGAGTAACGACTACGACAACACGATATTTGAACATGGGTTGGAATGCTCCATGGCAGGTGGGAGTTTTATTGGAGAGTAAAGGGTTGGGGGAAGGGGGGAGCCTCACGCGGTCTCGTCCGCCAAGTTGGAGTCCCGTGTGACGTCCATCGCACTGTCGTCATCCTCGTCCTCTTCGTCATCCACTTCCATCTCAAACAGCCGGACCTTGTGCCGGCTTTGCGACAACAGCACAGCCACTTTCCGGGTGCCGCTGACAGCGAAACTCGAAGCTGCCATGTTTTCCACCACTCGGCACGTGTAATCGCTCAGCGTGTGACAGCTTTCGCTACTGCTGCTGTTGCCAGCACTCGGCTGCCCTATCCGACACGTTGTCAGTCCGTCCGTCGAACAGTGGCTGCGCACGCAGCTGGTAGACAGTTGCACGAACAGCGAGAACCGGTTGGATGCCCGGTCGAGCGTCTCCGTTAGCACAGACACGTAGTCAGGCGAATAGAACTGCACGTCGTGCACGTTCTGCTTGATGCCATCGCACGAGTAGAACACGGTGGTGCTGCGCTGCGTCACCTCTCGTGTGTCGCTGTACGCCATCAGCTCGTAGAACCCAAAGTCGTGTGCGTGGAGTTCCCGAACACAGCACACCAGCAGCTTGTGATTGGGCAGGTCCACCATGTTCACGCGAGTGTGACCGTGCGACAGCCCCGACGGCTCCTCCAGAGGAACGTTGTCGTACATGACGAACGTCTTGTCAAAGAACGTCTTGCGCTGCGCGAATATGTCCATCAGGTCGGCCTTGAGCACGGCGAACTGTTGTGTCAGTGAATGGGTCCGAGACGCTGCCACGATCAGTTCGTTCTCTTCCAGGCACGGGTTTTCCTGGAGCAGTGACCACCACTGGCTGCGCGTATCGTACGGGCACTCCAGGTCACCGTCCAGGAAGTATTGGCCCACCCGGTCCAGTTTGTAGTCTTTGGCCTTGGCCCCGGTCTCTCCCATCCCGTTTATGTACTCGGCCAGCATGTTTAGTTCCTGTTGCGACGTGTTCGACAGCGACGAGTCGTTGGCAGAGTTTTCATCGTTCAGCTTGATCATCATACCGTATAGCCACTTGAAGAACAGTTTGTACCGGGTCAGCGACTCTTCGATGACAATTTGCACCTCGTTGCACTTCATCAGGAACCCGTTGACCGACCGTAGAGCTTTCTTCACGCTGTGTTCTGTCAGTCCCAGACATTCGTACTTTTTCAGCGACATTCCAGATATCTCCACCAGCTGGAACAGAATCTGGTTGGTCACCTCCGACAGTTGTTTCACCACTAGTTTCTGAACATTGGTGTGACTTGACTCGATTGACAGGCCGATTTTTTTGATGCCTTTATCAGTCAAATCTCTTTTTAGGAACTGGTCCATTCGTTCCGTTAATATACCATAGATTAGCAGTTCCAATAGATCAGCAGACACCATTTCCGGGTCTTCTGGACAATAAGAGCTCAGTTTCAGTTCCATTTCCATTAACGATACATGCTCCCACGTTTCCAGTATGTTTTTCATCGTTTGATCTAAATAATCTAATGACGACAGCAACTGATCGTGTTTGAATGCCAAATCATAAACGTCATCCCAGCATGTGTCGCACTCTTGTAATTTAATTGTCACTATTTCTATACTACCATAGTAATATTGAATAGCCACATATAAATAACTAAAATCTACTGGCATGTGTATGTTTAACACTGTGCCTTCTTTTTTAAACACCTCGGCTAATTTAATGGATCCGCACAAGAATATACCTAATGCTAATATTTGTACTTCACAATTGGCCATGCCAACTAACAATAAATTCAATGTGTCTTGAACTTTTGGTATCTTGTTCTCCTCTTCAGGTGTATCGCGAAGGACCAAGCTTTGGAGTTTTGGGAGATAATCAAGACCATTCATCTAAATCAAATTACATATGAATTAATATACATATGAAAATAGATACAACCCGATAATAGGCCAGGCTCAACTTTATGCATTTATTTATTCGTTGTTAAATACATATTATTTTAAAATTGAAACAAAACATATTAATTTCTTAGTCTAGATTTCAAATATAAAACTGTATGTATATTGGGAGATGTTTACTTAACCCATTATGTCCTAGCGCACCCATATGGTAACGCGAAAAATAATTTCTAAAAATAGCTGTATTAAATTGGTTATTTTTAGTAACTATAGAAAATAAAAACAATAAATATTTAAAAAAAAATTACTTCGGACTTAATGGGTTAAGATTCAAATACTGATTTCTTTTTATCATTGAAATTTTAAATTAATATTTAATTTTTACTTTAGAGTCTGGGAGATTCAGTAATTTGAATTAATTTCTCAGTGAATTTTGTACATTTTTAATACTTAATACCTGTACTGTATAGTATTATGTAATATCAATAAAACTAGACATATAATTTATCTTTACCATAACTGGTATCATAAATAGGGAGCTGAAGACAAATTATATTTTATCATACCTAATATGTTAAAAATATTATATTTTGAATTAGTTGTATAAATATCACATAATAACGTTTACCCATAAATGTATAATTTTTCAAGCCCTGATACTAAGTATAATAACCAAATTCTAAAAACCTTAATCAGTACAGAATCTATGGTGTCTTTCTTCTGAGGTTTTTCTTGCTGTACCCACACCAAAGAAGTAACTTTACTCTCAGTAGTTTTGCTGAAGGCGATGTCTTTATTTTCCACATCCACTAACAATAAATCACCTAAAATAAACATACATAAATTAGTCTGTTTTGTGCAATTATCAGTGGTTAAAGTGGGGGGACGTAGTCCTCCTTCTTGTTTAAGGCAAGATTATGCGTCCTATTTAATTTAAGTCTCCTATGTCTGGGGGATGCATAACAAGAAATTTACTAACGTGATATATAATATAAATTTGTTTTTATTTGTCGTTGAAATACTTAAATAAAATAAAAACATCTTTAAAATTATTATTTTTTTTTAATTTCAGACTGAATTGCAATTCATTTTTACTTAGTGAGCATAATATATGTAGGTAGAATCATTTTTCTTATAAGGAAATTTGCTTATACATCATAATATAAACTTTTTAAGAACTAATAGGTAGGCGTGAAAGAAAAAAAAAATGCAGGTTTTTATTTTGTGAGCTCCTTAAAACAGTTTGGTTTGATATAAGCTTTGGTAAGAACTCGAGAACACTCCTACATATTTGGTTAATATAGTCCCCTTTCAAAATTTTTCCCAATTTAACCACTGGCAATTATAAAACATCTAAATTATAATACAACTCACATGAATCATACGCAACAGCCAGCTGTTTTCCATCGGGTCTCCAAGCCATTGCAGTCACCAATGTCTTATCTTTTGGGGCGGCTAAGGACCAGACTCGTTGCCATGTAAGACGATGCAAAGACACCTCGCCTGAAAAAATACATACACTACTAATCAATCAAGTAAAAAATTAAATAAATAATCGCCAACTATTATTGTCCATTCTTGTTTACCATGTTCCTTGGCTATGGCTAACAGATCCATTTTGTTCGACCATTCCATTTTCAAGACCTTAGTGGGCACATGCCGCTCTTCTAATTGTTTCATACCGTTTCCGTACATGGTAGTCATATTGACGAAGTAAAAACCCACTTCCAACTTCAACAGATTGTACTATTTTCTGCGATTCGACATGATCTGTGTTGTATGTTACACTATGATATGGGTAATATATAACAATAATTTGTTATACCTATCATGGATTAACCAGTGAAGGAGGCTTGGAGTGACAGACCGATTCAAATATGAATTTTGAAATATTCATTATTCAATCAAAACGACTGTCGTTACTCGTTATCAGTTTTATCACTTCTAAGTGATAATCACGATTTAAGATAGTAGTAGTCACGGTTGCAAGGTGGATATATAAACCACGGTTCTATCTTAAACCGTAATATAAACCTTGCAAGGTAGCACGGACCTATGAGGAAATTCTGGAGCGGCAAACGTTTTGCAGAACGAACGCCAACGTTTGAAACGTTGAAAACGTAAAAATTCGCGAGCGCTTGTTTTAGTGCGGTATTTTGTTTAACCGTGGTCGTGGTATAAGACATAAAAAAAAAATTAATCGTGATAAGTCGTGAATTGTGATAACGATAACGGCAATAGTATAAACAAAAACAACCACGGTTCTGGTTACTAGAATGAAACAGACCAAACGCTGGATGCGAAATTTGAAAACATGCTACGTTTAGTCATTTTACTTTTCTCCTTATCATTGATCAAATTTCAT
>NC_042496.1:5976209-5977082 GCF_005508785.2 Acyrthosiphon pisum | reverse complement strand
TTTTCAAGACCTTAGTGGGCACATGCCGCTCTTCTAATTGTTTCATACCGTTTCCGTACATGGTAGTCATATTGACGAAGTAAAAACCCACTTCCAACTTCAACAGATTGTACTATTTTCTGCGATTCGACATGATCTGTGTTGTATGTTACACTATGATATGGGTAATATATAACAATAATTTGTTATACCTATCATGGATTAACCAGTGAAGGAGGCTTGGAGTGACAGACCGATTCAAATATGAATTTTGAAATATTCATTATTCAATCAAAACGACTGTCGTTACTCGTTATCAGTTTTATCACTTCTAAGTTATAATCACGATTTAAGATAGTAGTAGCACAGAATAGATGAAATCAGAATGGACACTCTCCAAAATTTTACATGGGCTCTTATGGCAGACACGGTATTTTGAGCTAAAGTGCCACCAGTGTTACCAAAAAGTACAGTAAAAAGAATATTGTATAAATAATTTTATTATTTCGACCGAAGAATTGGCGGTTGATTTGAAATTTTGTAACTAATGATTAGGGCTAGGAAAATAAAGCACTAAAAACCTACAACAAAGGAATTAAAAAATTGCCAATAATGCTACAAAAAAAAGCATTTTAACCAAGAAAATGCAACTAAAAAAGACTTGAACATTTTTAAGTTTAGCTGAAAAATATTTTTAATATCAAAAAAACAATTTATTAAACACATTTTTATATGTTCAAACTAAGTAATTCTTAAAATAACTATAAGCCCAATTTATAAATATTGAAAAAAATAAATTAAAAACTGTTTTATTAATGTCGATAAATGTCAACATATTACGTAACCACTACTCCCCACTCGGTAATCACTTTGACAAATCTAAGAATCTATTTT
>NC_042496.1:5964853-5974417 GCF_005508785.2 Acyrthosiphon pisum | reverse complement strand
TGTGGTAGTAGTCACGGTTGCAAGGTGGATATATAAACCACGGTTCTATCTTAAACCGTAATATAAACCTTGCAAGGTAGCACGGACCTATGTACGTCCGTGCACGGTAGTATAATCCTTGGAATATATTCAACTATGCGGTATCGTTTGGTATCTATGGTAACCGTGATTATTTTACACGACACGGTGTAGTGTGAACCATAGAACAATAACCTAACCGTGAACCACGGTTTAAGATATATATATATTAAAGTATGGTGTGAACCCCCTTTCAGTCCGTGGCACGATATTATATTATTTACCACGGTCTTAGATTATTTACCTTTAATCGTGGTCCGTGACCTAAGGAGGCTGGAATACGTCCAGTCGTTATCAACTGATCAAGTCATGTGACTCATGTCATAGATTCGTAAAGTTTAATCATTGTTTGTAAATAGTAAATACTAAATAGGTATTAGGTACTAAAAAGTAAAAAGTAAATACCAACTACCAAATAGAGCGTAGAAGGTATTCAATATTCATAAGCGATAAACCATCAGTCGTAGTGCCGTCATAATATTATTATGATTTATAATTGTTTACCATATTGCAAGTAATGCAAATATTATAATCTTTAATTAATATTAACACTTGTAACACTCGATCGGTTGGAGTGGTGGATAAGGAAGTCTCCGCCTTGAAAAAATTACAGTAAAATATTTTATTAGTCAGAATGTTTCTCGTGTTCTGTTTTACTTTGTCTGACAATAAATAAACACTTACCTGTCTATCTGTCTGATAATTCGAGGTTTTGTTATTACAGTAAACGACCTGGAGGTCCCTGTTACTAGTTTCTTTAAGTTTCTGTGCGAAAAAAATGGCTCTTGGACATTCAGAACCGCAGTATGAATTGTTAAACGGAAAAAAGTAACGTTTTTCATCAATAAAATATTACAGTATTTATATTTTATTTTAATATTTGCAGGAAATATGTTCAGCCAATCATACATTCCATGGTATTAATTGGATTAGCTGTTCTTGTGGTATTTGTAGTACTTCTGATGTTTTATGTATCTTGGATGAAATTTGAAGACACCAGTGATCAAAATATACCTATGGACTTTGTGCTTTTTGGTCCCCAGAAATATACAAGTAAATTTTGTTACCAATATTTATAATAATGTTTTATAATCTGAGTCTATTTGTAAGAAGTTATTTTATCTTATTTCTAAAGTATTTAATATCTATTAATCAGAATTTCAAGATGAAATGTTGGTATTTGTATTCACATTTTCTATTTTTTATGATAAATTTTGTTGAAAACATTTCAGATTCGGATATTGCTGTTTATCGTGCTCATACATTCGCTATTGCTGCAAAATCAAATTATAAAACATACTGGACTGCTAAGGATAAAATTATTCCCGGAAAACGAATTGATAAAACATATAATTTGGCCTGTTATTATTCTATACCAACTGATGATACAAATAAAACTCTTCATCCTGCTCAAATTAACGCTACTTTATGTACTCATTTAATTGTAGCGTTTGCACAAGTTCAAAATAACAGTGTTTACTTCAAGAGCTCATTTGATATGCAGGTAAGATGTTTTATATCATTATTATTTATTATAATACTAACAACTCACAATAGCTTTTGTTTGATTTGGTCAAAAATCGTATAAATTGATGCTTTTTCCCAATCACACAAATTTATATTTTAATTAATTATAATATTGTCTAAATTACTGACCTGTGACCACATTCTTTATAGTTTAAAGACTATGGTTTATTTAATATTCCAAAAAAAAAAAAATCACCTTAGTGACTGTAGGTTAGGGTATTAATAAGTTGTGTTGATATGGTTTTTTAACAAATAGGGATTGAATTTGAATTAAAATAATCAATTGGAATACATCAACTTATTATGTTGACCGTTATTGGGAGATGGTAAAAAAACCTGTAAAATAGTTAATATATTTATTGTTTTTTATAAACATAAGACAAATCTGCTAGCAATTAAGTTAAAATCACATTTTATAATTTCAGATTTTAAGACAAGCAGTGAAGTTACGTAAAAAAAACCCAGAGTTAAAAGTATTACTATCTATAATGCATTTCTCAAATGGTTCACATTCAAATGAAGGTTTTCCTGGCGTTGTTGCAAATAAAGATAACTTAGACAAGTATGTATTATATTAGGTATACATATTTTATTTTATTTAAGTATTGATATTTTCTTTACTTGTACACCAATATAATAGGCATTCAACTGATTCAATAATTTATATTATTTCATATAATATTTATTTACTGAGTCATATAATGTAGAACAAATTAATAATTATGCATAATGTGTTACCTATATAAGTAAATATATTTAAAAGTAAAGTTTGTCTGATGACAAATTATTAGAACTTTTACGAACTCCTTTAATTTTTAATGTTAATTGGTTAAACTGGTTAAAGATTATGCGTCCTATTTAATTTAAATCTCCTATGTCTGGGGGATGCTTAACAAGAAATTTACTAACGTGATATATAATATAAATTTGTTTTTATTTGTCGTTGAAATACTTAAAACTATAATACTTATTGGTAGTACAATAATTTTAAAATGTGGATCGGCGCAGCACAGTGGCTGAAATCAACCACGCACATGATTGAAAGTAAGCAACCGCCACTGCTACTAGTTCCTGGATAGGTGACCACCCATGTCCATAGTGGCAAAAACCTTGCCACACATACACATGTTGCTAACCAACCGTAACCCCTACAATAGCTTGTGGCCACAGTTGCTAGGCTCTGGATCTATAAAAAAAATGTTATCATGTATTTTTAATTAGTTATTAATCATTGCATTTAAATATTTGTTTTTTAGATTTGTCAATAATGTAGTATCAGTTGTCAGAGAATTTTACTTGGATGGTATTGATATAGATTGGGAATTTCCATCATGGCCTTTATTAAATTTAGAAGAAAAATATGGATTTGCTAAGTTACTAGAAACCTTGCGTTTCAGTCTACCTGACTCTCTATTAACTGCAGCTGTTGCAGCTCCATTAAATATAATTGATAATTCTTATGAGATTTATTCTTTAGCAAGGTAAATAATGCCTTAACTATGTAAATACATAAACATTTTTTAATTGATGTATATTTTTTTTAAGTTTTGTTGACTTTATAAATGTTATGACATATGATTATCATTCATACCAATGGTATTTCCCATTAACTGGGCCAAATTCACCTTTGTTTTCTTCGTGGAATGAATCTGGATACTTCCAGTATTTAAATATTAATTCTTCTATACAATATTGGATCTCAAAAGGTATGCCTAAAGAAAAGATTTTGCTTGGCATGCCTACATATGGACATTCTTTTAAGTAAGCTTACATAATTTTAATAATAATTATAAATATTAAAATATTATTCTTCTCTTTTAGATTAATAAATGAAGCCAATAATGGTTTTGGGTCACCAACTTCTGGTCCTGGTATCGGCAAGGACGGTTTTGTAACTTTTTCAGAAACGTGCGAATTTCAATCTCATCAAAATGCTTCCACTGTTTTTGACCATGACACCCGTACTCCATATTCATATCATAAAAACGACTGGATATCTTTTGATAATGAAAATAGTTTAGCCTACAAAGCAGAATTTGCTGCATCTTTAGGTTTAGGAGGCGCCATGGTATTTTCTTTAAACACTGATGATTATAGTGGTTCAAGTTTATGTTCGTCATCAGTATTTCCATTAACTTCTAGAATAAAAATAGTATTAAATGATGACTACTTATAAATATTTATGGAATATTTTAACTAAATACTAAATAGTGTATATTATATTATATGTACTTAAGACAGTGTAATTTATGTTCATAAAATTATGGCTGCTAAGCATCTACCTACCAAACTATCTATCAGAAATAACTTATATTTTATAATGTCTGGATTACGATTAAATTTGTACCATAATACTTGTTGACCTTTTAACTGTTTATAATTCAATTTTATTTTATATTTATGTATCCTATATAGTATTTTCTATCAATGATTAAATTGTATACAATTATATTAATGGAAACAAAATACATAATTCAATAATCACAGACAAATCTTAAAGGAAAACCCATATAAATATATTATAGTAGCATAATATTATAGCTCGTAATAATACAACTCATATTTAAAAGTTAGTATGTTAGAATAAGCAAGGATAAAAACTCAAATAATAATATTATTATAAGCCCCCATAACCCATAACCGATCATGTAAAAACACGTCATTGATATCGACAAAATAGTGCATTTTTAAATAAGACTAAAATAAAACTAAGTTTTTATCCATAAGACAAGCAAAAAGTACATTATCCTAAATAAAATAAATTGGTGTTATTTAGGTTTTTAGTTTTTAATAGTATTTTTTGATAAAATCTAAGTAAACATTTTATTATGATACAACAATAATTTTATATTTTTAATTACATAGAAACATGTGAATCAAATATTTTATCCCAAATGTACTGTCTAAGGATTGGAAATAGTTATTTTCAGGGTTTGTAGAGAAAATTAGTAATTGATTTAATAAAAATTTTATTTTAGAATGTTCACTTATTTTATTATAATAGGTTTTGAAACTTTGAAACTTAAATTAAGTATTATTATTTATTAGTTTTAAACTAAATTAAAATTTTAGTATTGTTAAACAATTACTTTAATACAAGTATTATTTTTGTTGTTAGTTAATTAAGGGTATTGATTTAAGTGAAATTAAATAAGATTAGAGCAATATCCTAACTTTTTATATAAAAATTGTTAAATTGAAAGACTATAAAATTATATGTTAAAAATATAAAGAACACTTACCTATACCAATATCATGATCATGATAATTCCATTAAATTGTTATTGCCATTAAATGTATTTATATTTTTTTATATATTATATAATATTATTTTATGAAGTTGTGATGTAAATTGTATAATTATATACTGCATTTGTAATTTGTATTAATCTTAATTAAATATTGATGATAACTTAAAGGCTGGATTTATTAATACGATTTATTTCAAAATAAATATAAAGATGACTAGTAGATTTTAATCTATATAAGATAATAGATAACATTTAGATATATGACATTTTAAGATAAGTCTCAACAGTCAACACTGAAAAAAAATTATTTTAAAATGTCATAAAATGTGTATAAAATATAATAATATATTAATATACCTAGCATAAAAGTTTCAAGTAGGTGACCATGATTCACGAATAATATTTTTTAATTTACACTCAAAATTACTAAAATCATTAATATTTGTTTGAACATCTGTAATTTTGCCCAAATTTGTTTTTAAATATCTATAAAAAAAACTGGGCTTACACACTTTACATTTTTTGGTTACAATACGAATTACTTAGAGAAACCTTATTTTAAATATTCAATCCTTAACCATAAAAATTTAATATTTTATACATTTTTAACAAATAATTTGCGAATTTTCAATTTAATAAATGTTGCATAATTTGAACCCCCAAAAGTACGAACTAGATTCCCTTTTCTACCTGAAAAGATGGTGAAGTAGATAATCTAAGCAGTATTACTATTTACTGCCCCAAAAGGCGATGCAATAGCTTGAAAATCAACCCCACAGTTTCTTTTAATGTTCCAATCTATAATAGTCTAACATGGATTGAATAGCTGTATGAGTAAGGCAAATAATTAAAAAAACTATTCAGTTCCACAAGATATTATTGAAGTATAAGTTTTTTTTTAAATTTAAATAGTAAGTTATATCTCTAAGGTTGCTGGAGTAAAAACGAAATCACATTAAAAAAAGATGCTGTTCCATCAATTTTTCCTGAGTTTAAAAAACAAAAAAGTGATGACAATAAGACATACCTAAACCTACTTATTATTATTTATTCCAGAATGTGATATTAACTATACTGTACCATTTCGAAAGCAGATATTTATATAAAATGAGTCTAAATTAGTATAACGGTTACCTATCTTTAGTTATATAACTTTTTAGCAAAAAATAATATCTGTAGTATCCCTTCTTAAGAAGACGCCGCACCCACATCGGGCCACATAATATTATATTGTCTCCGTCTTATAGAAGTGCGTAACATAGCAAATTGTACGCTCAGCAGAACACTTGAAGCTCCGTTAGTTTAAAAGTTAGAGTAAATTGACCTATTATAAAATTTAGAAGTAAGACTATTATTTAGTCAATGACCTAAGTTTTTTATTATATTTTAATTTTAAAGCGAGTTATGAGTATTTTAAAATTGTAAATTGTTTGTACATCTTAAAATACTCATAACCCGCTTTAAAATTAAAATATAACAAAAATCCTATGTCATTGCCTTGGTAATATTCTTACTTCTAAATTTGATAATAGGTCAGTTCACTCTAATTTTCAAACCAACAGAGCTAAACGTTATTTGCGTAAAATTTGTTATGTTACGCACTTGTAAGACGGAGACCACACATGCGGATGCGGCGTCACCTTAAGTTTTGTATTAATATGTATTTTTTATTCCGTTTAACTGTTTAAAGAGTGTTAACATAGAAATAAAAATTTCTATACCATTATAAAATCACAGAGATGAATTTATTAGAGAACCATTTAATAAAAAAAATATGCAAACCACCTTCTGAGGTAACATAAAAATATTTTTAATATTATAATATTATATTATTTGCCTATAGTTACAATCCTGTATGATGTATTCAGCAATATTATTTAAAATTAAGAATTGTAATTTTAGAATTATTGTTTGAATTACATATTTACATAATATTATTAGTCCTATGATTATTATAACTGAAATAACTGATGAATTGTTTACATTGTACAATGTATTACAAAATAAAGATAAAATATTTTTGCCAGAAGGATGGGTAATTATATTGGTTTAAATAAAATTGTATTTTATAAAAAAAAATATAAAAAATGACAAATTGCGAATTGAAAAATAGATAGGTACGTTTTAAAAATACGTTGGAAATAAGTTGCCATGTGTTTCAACATAAAAATGTATACAAAAAGTATTTGAGTCAAACTAGGTACAATATTATCTAGTAGACATAAAAAATATAAATTCTGCAACTCAACTATTTGCAAACAAAATGTTTGTCTTGGAGATCAATCTTAGTCTGGGTTGTAAATCGCATATGACAACGCTATCTAACTAAGAAATTAAGCGGTTGCGAGGGCCAGTTCTTTGGGCATTAAATGGTGCTGCTGTTATCGAATTAATTTAAATCTAAATAATAATATTATTGCCGTTAGCTGCGTTAGGTTAGAATAAACCTCACTAAACCTAACGAAACCTAACAAGACCCAACTGAACAGCGTGTGCCTCAACTCACGGCCCGTGAATCTTAACTTTCGGTCACGGAGTACCTATATCACTTTTTTTTATTTTAATCCCAGTAGTCGAGTTTTGGACAAGTACCTACCTACATAACTTATAATTCGTATGTTGTAATTTAATTACCAAATAAATATAACTTCCCCAACGCCGCAGACATGTGTCTAGGGGCACTTTTGGAAGAATGCATTAGAGTGTCTTTAAACTTTTATATAGTTTGAATGGTTAAATTCGTATCAAGTAACAACTGAAATAGAAAACCAGAATAGGTAGAAACATTGTAGATCACAAAGATTTCTGTAAAACCCCATTCACACGATGAAATAGTTTGTCATATATTTTTGATGTACGTCAAACTTCAAATATTTTAGAAATGGTTCTAAAATATATATATTATATTTATAGGAATATATTTTAATATAATAATAAAATTGTACAATGTACAATAACAAAAAATAATAAGTGCTTGTAAATTTAAACTTTTATATTTATTAAATAGGTACATTTTAATTGAAAACTTATTATAGATGTAGTGTCTATCCAAGTAGGTAAACTTAAAAATTAAATAAACAAGTTAACGTCGTAGGTATCAGTAAAGGTACTTAGGTACCCCATTATGCCCCAATGATTACACTCAACTTCAGCCGTTGTTAGTAAACACAACAATTATTATTTTCAATAATTGATATTATTAGAATAACCTTAAGAACACTTGCTATAGAAATAGCGAAAACAAAATATTTAAGATACAATAAGTAACCGATAAAAATATTTCGAATTAAAATAACAGTTTATTATATCAAACAATATTAATAAGAGGCACGTGTAATGATTCTAATTTATTACTGATAAGTGATAAGATAGTTGATATGTGAACATGACATTTTTATTATAATATGATATTGTTAGCTCCAGGAAACTATATTTAAATCAGTATGACCATTATAAGACATAAATATTAAAATTACCCCTTTTGCCCCATGACCCCGTTCTGCCCCACTACCCCCTACGATTTATCAATAGAATAGTAAGGATTGAGCTTATAAGGTCTGTGGATTTATCATATTATTAAATAATTTATTTTATATCATATTATTATCTATGGCGATCACCAATTTTCACGACATTCGTTCGAGACGATTAATGATTCTAATAATAATTTCGGTGAACAAAAATATTAAAATAAGCCAACAATAGACGGATGGTTCGTTAGTCGGTGTATATTATATTAGATAACGCAAACTCACACATTTCGTTACGTTCAGGTTATTTTCATTAAATATTTCGATACTACTTTCAAATTTCAACTTTAAGTTCAGAGTGAGCAGATGAAGACGGAAGAAGTTATAAAGCTGTGTTTCTTCGGCGGCGTCGCGTACTGCACGTCTGAACTGTAGATATGGCACAGCCATGTTTTTACCGGAAGAGTCGATGTTTACGGGTAAGTTTGTTTTGATATTATTTTGGTGGTTTACAATATTACTTTTGAGGCTTAAATTATATATTTACTGCCACGGACAAACTGAATATCCTAGAAGCATAATAATATACATTTACAACACCCAAAAGCGCAATCTATAAAATACATGAGCCCGAACAATGCAACGTCCGTCTTAATTTCACCATGATAAGCTTAATACGTACATTTTTTGCATATCCTATACGCAGTGCTCGAATTGGGAATTATTAAGTAGAAGAGCTCAATCCAACAATTTATAAACTGCGTTCCAAGTGCAAAATTATTCAACGCAGACTCGTGGAATTTTCTATTATATTACCTTTCAGTAAACTTCTGAATAAATCATCCCCACATTTTCTTTAAATATTCTAGTTAAAATAATGTTAATTTATTTGCAGAGTAGTTAATAGTGTAGTACTATATCGTTGACAGCAGTATAACATATTATTTGGCCCTGCACCTAAATAATTTACTGTAAAAAAGGGAAGGTTCTCATTGGAAAAACAGATATGTGTATCGACGAGAAACACTCCTTAAGTAGTAGAAAATAAATGTATGAATTTGAAATATTTGGTTCAGCCCAGTAGATCCTTTAGTATATACAAATTACCATAATTTATCGGAGAATAATAAACAAGTGTTGTCTGTATATGTTATTATCGAGTCATATATTCACAAGCACCAAATGATGTTAATATTTTGTGCCTGTTATATATGTAATCTTATATAAACTTATACGTA
>NC_042496.1:5942627-5964063 GCF_005508785.2 Acyrthosiphon pisum | reverse complement strand
CCCCCCCCCCCCCAATTCGAGCACTGCCTATACACCGGGTAAAACCTTAGGTTTGCGCGTAGTATTTAAAACAATATAATATTATTAATCTTTATATTTTATATACATTATACACATCATATTATAATATGTTATTGGTATGTATACCGATTTTAGTGTAGCTTATAACCTAGATATAGCCATATAGGTGTTAAATATTTTGCAATATTATATATTTTACTACAATTATTATTTTTGATTATCATATTATATTAATATAATTTAATATAATATAATTAAAGTGTATTATTATTAATTGTATACTTTAATATAAATTGTTTGTTATCAAGACGCACAGTCTTAAAATGTACTCTTTTTTGGACGTTTTCTAAACAAATTATGTTTAAAAAAAATTTGCACATTTGTCATAGCAGTTGCTAGATCAACCTATGTGATATAAAATAGGAATTATTCATGGCTTTTTGAAAAACATCCGCAATTTATTTAACGATGAACCGTTAACATTTTATATAGTTCATAAAACTAATATATACTCATAGTTCAAACTAATATCATGCGGATAGCGGATGTATATACTTCATAAACCTTTTATCATTGTAATCGTGTAAATAATTTAATTAAACAATCAGGTAGGTATCACTGGCATCTATTTTATTACACTATGTCTTGGTCACCAGCACTAGGTGCAGAATGCATTAAAAAAATTAAAAACATAAAATAAAATATAAAATTAGGTTGTAGAAGCTGGTAGCAGTTTATAAACTGCCATAGTATTTTGTTAAACACAAATATTTACTAAGTTGTTTAACACTGTGTAAAAAATTAGATTATTATAATATATTATTCGAAAATAAATGACCAAAATCGTAAAAGTGTCGACAAATCAGTATAATTGTCTAGTTGATTACGCATGACTCGAAAAGAAAATTAACTTAACTGCACGACAATGATAATTAACTATAAAAAGTTAAGTTACAACAATTAAAATTGTAACTGAGTAAGTTAATAAGTTAAAAACAAAAAAAATTAACTAGTTAAGTTAAAAATACTTTTTTAACAGGTTATGCCCACCTTTGAAAAATTATGTGTATTGTGTAGGTTCGTTATACATCTAGATTAAATAAATCGTAATAACTAATAGTATTAATGTATTATATACTCCGTATAATAACTGTATTTTATAAGTGTATAACAAGTAACAACAGTCAATATTTCAATAACTACACGAGGACGTCGGGACGAACGTACCTACTACCTACCTACAAAGAAATAATGATAACTGTAGCAATAACAATATTTCGCGCATAATCATCTTCGTTGAACATATGATAATTGATAAACAAATGAACGTGGTACCTATACCTCATATTCCTATATATTATGAATACTGTAAAGCGTTTACAAACGGTACGAAAAGAAAGTGACGTTCAGAAAAAACACTGTGGCCGCAAATTGATTACAAAATCCGATTAGGTATTGATCGATTTGATCGAAATGAATCGTCCCGTAGATATAATAAATAATAATATACAGTGTTCTCGCAACTTATGCTAGAATTCCATAAGCAGACGGAACCTATAAACAAATTGTCTCGCAGTTTACATACCTCTGTGCACATCTACGACTCGATGGTAATATTGTTCGTATTTTTTTTTCTGAATAAATTCAATTATTTCGCTCGTATTTCTCTCTGATCGCACATTAGTTCATTGATATGGTCATATGGAATATTTCATCTGGCACGCGCATGTGTGTATAGGTACAATCGATTTTTATAATTACAATGTAGGTATTCACACAGTATAATTAATGTGTATATTCGGTTTGGAGAATAGAGATCTCGTGTGTTTGATTTACGTTTAATTAAAAACAATAAATTACAAACGAATCCTGTGGCGCTGTAGTCCTGTGGGTACATATTATATTAATTTATTATACTCGCGTCTCGCGTAATCACTAAGCGATATAATTTACAGACATTGGCGGCAGCGTTTTTAGAAAACCAAAAATCATTGACGAAAGACCACATAAATCACGAAAAACTACTACGCATTATGATAGGCACTCGTCTTACGAAGGGTTGGCGATCAAAAAGATTTTGAAATGCTGTCTTTATTTTTCTATCCTAATTGGGCATCGTACGTGTATCGAACATACACTATGATCATACAATATAAACGTATAATTACCAGCTGTATAATAATATAGTCAGTTAGTCCGAGTAAAACGCGATTGTCACTGCATTAATTTTCTACTTGCATTTTCATTTAATTACTCGGGTATACACTACACCAAACTTATACCAAATGTATACAATTGGCGGCCCGGCGGCGTACCTGCAAAATACTCTCAGTCACAGTATTATTATCAATTATAATATATACTGAAATATTAGCTCCCCGGTTCTGTTTTTTTTGCTGCTTTCTCCTTATATAATTTAAAATGTTAGTTTTTGATAGTCATAAATCATATTTAACTTTATACAATATATGTTATAGTTATTGGGAAAACAAGTTAAATAATAATTTATACTTAATGCAGTCAAGCATTAATTTTATAATTAACAGATAGGTAATGGTGTGTACACAGTTTTAATGTTTATAATATTATAACTAACTCAACCAAAATGAAGCGACATTTTCGTATAGTCATTTCGACCAGCCTTCACAAACAAAATGTTTTTGTTAATTTTTCCGGTCCGGTTAACAAAACATGACGTTACGTATAGGTACAGCATGAACTTCACGCCTTGGCGTACCTACCAGCTGCAAATAACGTTGTGATGTGATATCAAAGAATCAAAGAAAGACGATCGAGATACGGCGCATCGCCACCTGCGAGGTGTGGCTCACTGAGTTTCTATATAGTACTGAACTTTTCAAGCGAATGAAACGTCCATATTATGTAGGCACGAGCGACCGTTATTATGATAAGACTATGCGTTGCTATAAATGTAAATATGCAATACACGTGATTCCGGATATCGATTTAAAACGATACGCCGCAACCTTGCTGTTCCCAAAGCGGCGGCCTTTGTAGTCCAAGGTCCCAGGTCCAGGTTCCAGTCCTTTTCGGCATCAGGATAAAATGTCCGGGGAAAAAAGTCTTAGGATAAACTTCCGAATGAAAGAACAATTTAAAAAAAATATATATAATACCTATGTTTGAAAAAGGTGTAATAAAATTGTATAATATAATAACGCATTATGAAATACCTATAATATCTTTATAATACTACCTATCTATATTGGATATTTGGATGTTTTATTAGGAATATAAATCGGACATTTTTAGTATTTACTAATATTGCAATATGATTCCGTTTTAATCTATTTTTTAAATTTATTTTTTGATCCTTTGGATATTTTTTACCGTTTACCACCAGGTTATTTACACTGCATCGTGCCGAGTTAGCATATACTATAATATATTAAAAATGTCGGTACATAGCTAATCAACAATTAATTATCGATGTATTGACTATACAATATACTTTTATAAAAATATGCTTGTACTTCTGATATCTATTCACCATCTTAATCAATAATTATATTAATAAACGAAAATAATAATTTAAATAATATATCATATTATTAAAATTCAAAATCATTTTGGTTATTATGATATCAAATTTCAATGAACAAATTGTTTCTTAACACGGAACTCTTTGATATAAAAAGTTGCATTACATACGTACCTAATATAATATCTATCATATATATTCTATGGCAAATCTCAACGTCGTTGCAAAAGACACAGTCGATTAAAAATTTTAAAATTTCAATAAGCAAAGCAGATATGAGCAAAAAACTTACGACGTTCCGTGTAATTGTTTTTCTTCATAAATCACAATATTTTAAGTTCTGTATTTTGGAATGTTTCCTCATATCAACGTCGCATTGAACACACGTCACAGATTCCGCCGAAAGAGTCGATGTTTAAAGTAAATTTGTTTTCATATTCTTTAGGGGCTTAAATTTAATTTTAAGACTTACAAACATCGTTGTCGTTTTTTCAATCTCCGGTTGTTGAATATTTATAATTAATAGGTGTAAATATTCTCAACTCCAAAATTTTATTTGAATACCTACACGATTTTGGAATTGAAAAGTTCAAAAAGCTAAAAGTGATAATTTGAAAATAATAAATATAAAAATATATTTTTATAGATAAAATACAAATAACACTTGGTTAATGATTTATTTTAATATAATTATTATATAAGTTTTTATTTATAGGTATTTGTAGGTAGCTAAAATGATTTTTGTATTATATGTGTTAATGTATTCGACACATATTTTATTTTTAATGTCGAAAATAGGAAGACATATTTTTTCTACTGATTTCTTTTTTAAGATTATTTTGATTTTTCTACCTATATAACTAAGTCATTTGGTTTTTAATATTTAATAATGTATGGTAAGTAATTAATTAAACGATTTAAACTGGAGGAAATTATTAAGTTAGACAACAAAATAACTAAAATCGTTATTCTTAGTTTTAATATGTAATTTCGTCTAAATTTAAAATTATAATGTCTATAAAAACTAAAAAGTAACTGTGTTTATAATAGATTTTTTTAAATTTTTTAGTTATATTATGAAATTCATACTTAACGCGTCCAAAATTAAACGGACAAACCCAGGGGTGGACTGGGCCGGTGTGATACCAGATACTTTCCCGGTGAGCCACTGCTCAAAAATAATTTGTTTTTATTATATATTTATAATCATTAATATAGAAAATAAAATTATTATAAATATGAATATTATAAATATTTTTTATTTTCATATCATGACGCATGTGTGAAAAATTGTTTATATGAGGTGTTTAAGATGTTAGATTTCAGTTCGGCTGATTGTCCAACCCCCTCACTCATCAGTATAAGTGCATCAGAAATTATTATTTACAATATAATATGTCTATGGCTTTACCTCTACGCCCAACTTCGTTCCAGGCAGCCTGTAGTCTGGACCAGGGAGCCAGGCTTACTGGTTTTAGAAATATACTCGAAAAATCTCGATTCTCTGTAGATAGCTCACTCACTTTTATATATTTTATATAATTATACCCCCTTGATCAGGATTGTCTGAGAGAAGTTAATTAACTATATTCTGATATTCATATAACCATTATGGTGTGATTTGTCTTTATCTGCTCCATATTTTCTACAAATTGGAGTTCCTGTTGTGGAATAAATTCTCCTGTATAATATAGTCTGTAACAAGTGACAACTAAAAACACGAGAAAATCGAACACCAGGTATTGAAGTAAAATATATTATATAATAATATGAAAATATATTTACGGTTCCAAAGCACGCACGTCACACTGAAGTGCCACAATACAAGTCGGTCTATTTGTTGTCATGTAAAATAATATTATGTATTAGAAGTACGACGTTGGACACGACGCAAATCAACAAACGACACTGAATGAATTAAAATAAATTACATTCAAAGAAACGTCGGCCATTCAATCGCATGTATATATAGGTGCTGCGGCCACCTAGATATTACTTATATCGTAATATTTACGCAAAATGTTTTTATAATATACAGTATGGTAGCTAATAGCTCCGATATAATAACGATGATGATGACGAATATACTAAATACTATATTTAATATTTATCCACACTAGCAAAACATCTAAAAAAAGTCTGATACCTACACTATAATATACTGCACCATCATAATAATAATATGTATGTATACGAGATATAGAAACTCGCAACGCTAATATTTTCAAAGTAGGTGTACTTATGCATTGCAAAAGTTTGGTCTCACGCCACCTTATACAATCCAAATTTACAGGTCGATAGTTTGATACATGTATTTCCACGATTGAAAAATTACATTAAGTTAGGTTCGAGATTCTAGATTCTAATATTATAATTATCACGAAAAAATTAAGTTTTATTTTCTCATTTTTACCTTAATCATAACAATAACTCTGTCGTAGTATAAATATATGTTCTATATATAAATGGTTTGTCAAATGTATGATAATTGATAAACAACACCACGTTTGATAAAAACGCCTTTCGGCTTTCATAATATTAAAACAAAAATTAAGAATACATCACACTCTGAACTCTGAAAAGCGTACTTTGCGATATTGATCGCATACGCCATACACAATAGGTATTATAGGTAAGTACCCATGTTGTAAAACATGATCATAGTAGTAAAATATACCAGAGAGTGCGTTATCGCATCGACGACATAATATTATCACATATTTACATACGTATTGATGTATTATCGAGAAGGCTATTATATAGTATCACCTATCAGTACGCGCTGTCAGTTGTGAATGTAATAAAGTCGTATTATCGATCGACCGTTACACTAGAATACAGGTAATACATGTGAGTATTATAAGTGATATATGACAAGCGAAATAAAACAATGAACAAAGGATTTATAACGAACGTGTGACGAAAAAAAAGGAGAAGAATATATTATTGAGGAAACGACGGAATGCTTGTTTTATACACACATAATAGTGTTCGGGCTATAACAATAATAACAGCGATACGATAAAATTATTTGAATGTTTATGGCGTGTACGCCTATCATATATACATACGAATATCGGAATATTATATACATATACACTGTGCACTACAGCCATCGAATTTCGTATTCCGACTGATGTACCTACGCCTATATCGTCATCTGTATGCGCCGCCGCCGTTTGTCCGATTAATTTTGGACACGTTAAGTCTGAAACGTTTGTTCGGGAAATTATATTACTCGTTATCGTAAAATATCCATGGAGACTTCATAATATAATAATATATTTCACTACACTACAAGGGGATACGTCGCGGTTTCACAACGTTATACGTATACCGTATACCTATACCGTCGTAACCGTAAGTGTATGTTATATATTATAGGATTTCAATACGCCGAGTCGAACCACATATTATAATAATACATATGTGTTACGACTTTACGAGTAGGTCGATATATTTTACAAGTGGCTGTGCCCACCTATATATGCGGAATTTACTTAACCGTATGTGTCAGCGTGTCTGTTTGGATAGTGTGAACACAGAATCGTGTTTTCTAAACGTTTGTGTGCACTCTTGTAGGTACCTATGTACGTCGAGAAACAATAGCACTATCGTATTATTACGTAGATACATTATAATATTATGCCTTATATTATTATAATTATTATCGTTGTAAAAAGAAAATTGTGTACGTGTAAAATAATATATTTTTTCTAAATCCCTGGAACGTATTTCAATGCGAATCTAATCGGAAATCATTATCAATTATAACATATACACATCGCGACTCGCCCTATTGGGCGGCCAAGATTGCCAGTTTTTAATATTCACGCACAGCAACGCTCACGCGTTATATATATACCAAATATTATTGTCGTCGCTATATAAACTTAGATCGCAATAATAATATATACGCACTTCTGCTATGTAGATTCGCAGATCCATTGCTCGATATGGCATCGTGTATTAAAATAATATATTGTTGCAAGATCCTATACGATGTTAATAATTATAATAATTATATATTATGTACATTCTGCTTGGACTATATATGTGTATATTTTTTTTATCTCAACTGCAATCGATCACGCGTGGTACATTTTATTTTTAATTTTGAAATTGAGATACATATAATCAGCGCTCGTCCCAAGATTAATTGGAATCTGGTATATACATGATATAGATATAAAATATATATATGTATGTATATTTTTACCGTACAAGTTGTAAATAGTTGCAGGATCACGATGGTAACATACTGCCTTAAACTATAGTATGGTGTATGTACAACAATATCATTGCATCTGCATTCTGCGTGAGGATAAACGCGTGTGGAATTCACTCAATATGAGAGGTTTCTTGTAAGGATGGTATTTGCATCGAGTAATATCTGCATGTTCCTAAAGTTTTAGGTTCCTAAAGTTATTGCAAGGTTTGGCAAAGCGCGGGGCATGCCTCGTCTACCAGTTACCACCAATTTGAGGTTTTTCTCAGTTTTTTTTGTTTAAGTTTTCAATGAATGATTCAGTGGTAGGAGGGGGAGTAATGCTAACGCAAAATCAGTCCCCCCAGATGTTAGCGGTTCACAAGGAAAAAAAAGGTTTCTAAAAGTAAGTTATTGAATGGAATTTGAACAGACAGCTATATTATGTCGTAACGTGGCTTACCTAATTAGTTTATTCATTCAACGCTTATTTATGATTTTATGATGTTTTAAATAAAATTAAAATATTAAACAGAAAACAGAGATCCTGTATGCGTGTATATTAATCTAAATTGGAATTGTTTTAATTATATTTTTATGGTCGACTTGTTTTGTTTATTAGATAATATACCTAGGTATGTCTATCGACTATCATAAACGCATTTTTTTAAAAAAAAGTGCTTGAAAAAGAAAATGGTAACTTAATGATTCTAAAAACTTCAATTGAAAACAATGTTATACATTTTTTAATTCACATGTAATTTTTGTAAAATGTCAAATGTAAACAAATACCTACTCGTCTTTAGTAAACTATCTAATCTGTTTGCTAAATTATTAGTTATATACAATTGTCAATTAATATAATGTTGACATCTTCTGTTTGCGTTTAGATAAATTTTAAATTTAACAAAATAAGACTGAGGAGATTGAGGATCAATTTTTATATAAAATCTCTGCCATTATATTATGCAACGAGACCCAACACTAGGTATGCATCGTATATCCTGTAGTACTTGTATTTTTTTTTTAAAATTATTTCAACACTATTTAATATTCTACTTAGGTAGTTTCTGAGTAATACATGTTTGGTTATTGTTGTAATAAAATAAAATAAAATGGTATCAAAACATAAAATAAGTGATTCATACTTTCCTTCTGGCCATGTATCAATCATCAATATAATAATAATATTGTGAGTATAATTTAACAAGGTCTGATTTGTGAATAATTTAAAAAAAATCACGATACTGTTCTACAAGTTACAACTATATTATAACATTATATTTTTATAATTATATACTCATGTCATAATGTTACAGTATACAGTATGTCTAAAAAGTAAAAAGTCTAAAGCCAATTTAAAGTGGTGATCACATACTGTAACAATATGGGATTTTTGAAGGTCTAGTGTAATATTAATTCTTAGAATTTCTACATGGGTATTATATATAATTATTGCATGTACATGTTGTCATAATGTCATGAAAATCTCCAAAAACATTTTATGGTTTTCAAACCATCTATACATACTGTATGGTTTAATTGACGAATACATAATAATGATTAATTATTTTTCAAAGAACTAATTTGGAATATATATTATAGTTGCAAAATATTGCACTGTTGTAGACTGTAATTTGATCAGTAATCTTATGATACTATATCAGGTTTTAGTAAACATAAAATAGTTGTCGAAGTACAAATCAATTAAGCCGTTTATATTAATTATTAAAATACTCTTACTGTTATTCCGTTAATAAATATATTAATACGAAGTTCACTTGGTGTCTACCCGATATTATTAATACCTACCTGTTCCCTACATCAGACACTCACTTTGCTCACTTCTACTAATGACAGCGATGTTTAATTTAAAAGCGACTTTTACCACGTTTGGAAGACAAATCCGAGTGCAGCTCGGTCTATCCAAAAAAATAATCGCAAGGTTTTTGAAACCGTGAATACCCCCCCCCCCCCTTGGGCACCATTCACTAGATTGCACAATCGCCAATATGACACTATAGGTAGCAAAATTGTCTTATACGTACGCCATTATAATAATTATTATAATATTATATACATAGTATAATTGCACAGTGGCAACTAGCTTCTGCAACGTGGGTATACAGTCGTCGCGGGTGTGCGCTACCACTCATATATTATAATAAAGTTGAGTTGTTTGCCCGCTTTAAACATAAAAAAAAAAATTACCAAAACTCGTTATCTGCTGCCGGCGAACGGATCTACAAAGGATTTTATACTTCTATTATAGGATCGGATCACGATTATTGGGCGCGTACAGCGTACACCAAGTGGCTGAGTGGGTAGGAAGGTAACTAATAACTATGTATTATATTATCATATTATACTATGTATAACTACTTATTATAATAGTTCTATATTACTATTTTTATAGTATTGGCGATTCAGTCACTACCTATACATCAATGTAATATTATTGTCTCTATATTAGGTATTAGCATTAACAGTCTTCGGGAATACGTTATAATGTTTTTAAGGAAATCCTTTGACATTCGAGTATTGTAATAAGTAGTCTAATAATTTATTATTAACATGTAAATTTCGTATTATTATTGGACCTATATATAGTCTGATGGACCTATACCGTCATACCGACGAGAGACAACAACGACATTTTATAGGAATCTATATAAGTGGTCCTATAGTGTAAATGATTAAAATCAAATTCACCACAAATACATAGGTATAGTAAAAAATAATATTATTGCGTATTTCATAAACTGGGTATCCACTTATTATAATTCTACGGAGATAAAAAAATTCTAAACACTATGTTATTGTTAGTGTTTACGTTTAGTTGTTTTGTCCGAGCGTTTCGTTTCAATAATTCTCCATTGTCGTACGTTGTAGTGTTGTACGTACCTTAGTATATAGTCGGTACCTATATGACTATATGTCCTATACACAAATATAAATTAAATAATAAATAGTAAATACTAATACATAATGAAGCGACAAGCGCGTATAGGCGCACTCTCTTTGTTAACTCTGCACAATACGGACCCGTGAGGAAATGTACTATCGCACGTGACGCCGAAAAATATATAGTTAGATACAATTTGTTTTATAAAACGTTCAAACGTATACTTTGAAAAATACAATAATATAATGTGCTTCATCATTCGTACACATTCGTAAATATTATATTCCAGCGAGTTCATTATTATAATACATTCACGTCAGTTTTTATTATATAATTCTTCAACTCATGTAGGTTTGAAACGTTGTTTGTCACAATAGTAATGATAAACATCTGATAAAATATTCATATTTGAACAAAATATACGATATACGGCATACTCAAATAGTGCACTGTATGATTATTGTGGGTGGAATATCGTTTAAGTTCTCATCTACATCGCAGTGATTTGTGATTAAAACAGAAACGGTTTCGTTGTTTTATACATCGTAAGTAATAAGTAGGTACACATATCATTTGTATTATAGGTACATTATAAATAACTGCCTACGTGTGTCAATGTGTTATAATATATTAAAAATAAATCGTATAAACACATATTTAGTACCAACGAACCATAATATTATAATAATTAACTAGGTATATTAAATTGTAGAGTAGCCGATTTATAGCTTCATCTTATATGCTTAGTAGGCAGTAGGCATATACATAGGTATCTATACATATATTTTATTGCAAAATTAATGTCAGCGGTGGATCTAGGATGTTTTTTATGGTTGGCGCTAAGTTGATAATAAAGCTTCTTAGGTACTATTATCATGAACAACTTTGGGGTAGAAACAAATTTAACCTATTTTTTGGTAGTGGTCTATAATTATAGGTATACTGAACATATACGTTTAGTTTTACGTAGGATTTGTAATATCTAAGTATTTTATTATTAAAAAAAAAAGGTTCAATATGCGGAACGGTGGGTGCTTTAGCTCCCAAGCCCCCCCCCCCCCCAAATGCACCATTGATTACGGTATCTATAGGGTTTTAACCTGTATAAAAATCGATTGTAACGGTTGCAAAGCTGCGACAACAACACTATGATATATCTATATTATACGTTTCAAATGCGTAGTCAGATAATATAGGGTTCGTCCGAAATCGGATGAATAAAAACCGTAAGAACAATAATATAATAGACACATTTTACACACTTCAGTAGGTACTACAATAATATTATCATAGTAGTAGTGTAAATGCGTGCATATTGTACTGCAGATAATCGACAGATTTGTGGACCGGGCGGAGGTAGTACCTATAGGTATATATTATACGCTTATATTAAAATATATAAACGATCGATCGAGTGATTGTGCGACGGTGGTTCGTGCCGAATCCTATCGATAATAATTTTGGTCTGCGGATTTTCGGCCACAAACGGATTCCCACCACAGTTATAATAATAATAATAACAACAACAGTCGCTTCGTTTAGCGGCGCACCTGATAAATGTGGGCGGGTACCACGCGGCGGCTCTCGGCCCGCGCGTATCCGACGAAAATCATTCCTTCGCCGTTCGATCGCCGGCGAAGAGCCATACCGTGTAAATATTGTCTAACAGTAATAATAATTATACACCGCTACGTGTGCCAATATAACATATTGTTATCCCGTCATGGATGTTTCTATTGGGACCGACGACCACGGTTCAAAACCTCAGCTAGAGCATTCATGATAAATACGATAATAATATTATCATCTTATTGTGCTATGAGAGATCGTTTTTTATTTTGAAGAATTTTTTTTGTTTTTCGTTTGATGACTGCTTGTCGTACCTGTAAGAAATCCCGTCATATACGATACTACTGAACAGACACAACTATTGAGACTGCGGCACAACCGCCGGAAACGCGTGGTGTGTAATATGATAAATGGAGAACGGATCTCATTCTACTTTCAAACTAAATATAATCTCCCGTGAGTATAGTAATATAGTTTATAATAATACCTACCTATCTATACATACCTAATTTGATTATGACAAATTCACAATACACCTGAAGCTTATTTTTATTGCTTAGAAACTAAAAAAAAAAAATTAAGTGGTTGCCTTCAAAAATAAAAACAATCTTCTTAAAACCCTACGTAAAACAAACGATTTAATTTAAATTTAACTCTTTTTATATTGAAACACGCATGATTGCTCGAATACAATAAACAATATTGTTCTCAATATTATTAAAAACGCATCGCCGTGTTATAGAGTTTTGTTTATTTTACTTCAAGTATGTACCTACTACAGTACTATACATAATATATAAATACATTAATATTTCTATATATATAAAAATGGATCCTGTTTCCTTTGTATACATATGTATATTTATTATGTATATATTATATATAATATAACATGATCCTATGCTCGTCATTCGTCAAATACATAACCCAAAAACGTAATGTTTAAAATAACACATACAAATTATATGTAGATACTTTTAGATACATTGGTTTTTCTAATAGATATATATATATTACCTACTACTTAATTTATACGCTTAAACAATATGAAATGTTAAAATATATGTATTATCATTACAATAAGTAAGTAAATAACTGGGTAAATCAACTATTCCTATATTGATATTAAACTAATTTAACATGCTTCATAGTTCATC
Source organism: Acyrthosiphon pisum (assembly GCF_005508785.2). Taxonomy (NCBI): domain Eukaryota; kingdom Metazoa; phylum Arthropoda; class Insecta; order Hemiptera; family Aphididae; genus Acyrthosiphon; species Acyrthosiphon pisum. The sequence continues at coordinate 5,950,702 of NC_042496.1, read as the reverse complement.
CAATAAATATTTATCAAGTTTAATATTTTCAATTTTATACAGAATAGAAATCAGTTAAATTGAAATTTTAGAGACGACACAATAATGTATTGTTTTATTGTAACCAAAATTTAAATATGTTTTTCATACATATATAATTTAACATTTCTGTACTTATTGTATAATATTATAGGTATAGTCAACTATAGTGTTATGGTATACACATCGACATTAACATTAAAATTAAAATATGGCTTACATACATTAATATTTACAGTTGTAAATTCTAGTTGTACCAATGTATTTTTACGATATAGGTACCTTAATTATTCTAATTCTTACATAATATTATCACCATTATTACTATTATTATCAACTGTATCTGATTTGGCAAAACGCATTGTCTCGTTTATTAATGTTAAATATATAAATACTATAAAGCGTGTTAAAAAATTCTTAATTTATAAATGTATCCGATTTTTCATTAGAACTATATTTACAGTAGACAATATACGTAAATCATGGGAGTTTTTCTGGGAACATTAACCGATATATCATTTTAACTAGATTCAAGGTAATAGTGATTTCGACTGTATTTGTTATTTATTAATATAAGCGTTTCAAATTGGTATCATAACTTATTACATCGATTATTCTAAACAGTCAAACATTAAATTATTTTATTTTTATATCTGTTTGTATAATATATTATGATGTTTATAGCTGCGGTAGTTCAATAATGTGTATATAACAAAATGTCACATTTTAAATTATTCAAGTTTATAAGTTCAAACTTCAAAACATACATCTCTCGTAAATGTTAGCACTTTGATATATTTTAATAACGACATTATAGCTATTATTCGCAATCGCTGTGGTGTTGTACAATAATGACCTATGTCTTATACGTCTATTATATGCCATACTAATGTTAATAACTACCTATACAGTTTATATTATATATATACAATGTACGTAGGTAATCTAATTTATAAAACCTCGTCGTAGGTGTGAGTATAATAATTATACCACAGTGATTTATACATGTATGTTATTATGCTAGCATAAACTCGCGGATAATAATTTAATATGATATATTATATTAAATATTTATATTATTTCATTATTTATATTATTTTCAAATTTCAACACTGTATTATAATAATACACAGATGATCTATGGCGTGCAGCAGTCGCGTATAGTTTTTCGATATACTTATAACCGGTAAAAAGTTAATTTGAATCGTAATTTCACGGCATTCGCGTATATTATATCATATATAGGTACCTACTATATAGATTATAGGTATGTAATATATTATGTCGTACAGAAGGTAATTATTAAAAACGCGGGGTAGCTGACAACGTATATTATGACGGCGGAAAACATTACAGCAACTATAATATTTTAGGTGCGTTTACACCAATAAAACTTGTTAAATATTCACATCTGAGGTCAAGTCGAAGGCCGTGCGTTTTGAGGCAATACGCGTATATAGTTTCAAGTCAGTGTGTAATGTGTATATAATAAATAATACACTGCCTATATCTATAGACACTGCGGAGTTTCGTTGGTAATAAAGACCCCATCATATATAGGCACGTAAACGGTATATAGGAAGGTACCTAACTATTATAATATCGGGCCGGGTCGTGTGTTTACGGGCTGTTCGTGATCTGCCGGCCGACACGCAACTTACCGAGGGCGGGCGGGCGGGCACCAACCCTAATTATCATTAGTGTGTTATATTTATTTATTTTTTAGTGAAACGTAGTAGAAAACAATCGGCGGCATTTGTTTTACCGGAGAATGCGCGTACCTATACAGTAGGAATTCAAATAATTCGGCTTCGGCTTATTATATGTAGAGCCGTAGAAGCGTATACTTTCTATTATTTGCGCGCGACTATTATAAATAATACCTATATATTATATACCTATAAATTCCGATTTAGCTACACTATAAATTTATAATAATACAATAATTCTATTATGTACTTAAACCTACGAAGAAACCGAGCGTGCGGTGCGTAAGAAAATAAGTTTAATATATTTATGAAAATTGCAAGCGTACCTAAATAATATTTTATGAGCAGTAAGTTTGGACGAATGGACGCGTCATTGTCGATACGCCAACGACAGATAAACTTATACGTTATAATATCTGCTGGTGTAGCAGTAACTATAGTAGGTATGAACATAATTTTTAAGCAATTATGGCACTATATTTAGTCTCCAAAAATGTCCATGGTTAAAATGTCCAAAATCAAGAATGTTCACTGTGAGTCGGTGAAATTGTTCAAACTTAAAAATGTCTTTGGTAAATTATTAAAATAGCCCAATATCAAAAATATACAAAATCAAAATAATAAGAGTATCGAAATGGAATAAAAGAGAAAATTAGGTAGTTCATTAATTTTTATTAATTAGTCAAATTAGGCCAAAGAGAAATTGGACAACATTCGCCAAAAAAAATAAAAACTTATGTTGGTTGATCTGAAGAAAAGATACAAGTGTAGGGTATAAAAATAATGAAAGGAGTATATGGACATCTTTAAAATGTTTATCATTGACCTTAATACATTTTAAGGAAGTAATATATGTGTTTATATATGCTAATGATATGGTTTTTTGATTTTTTGAAAACCAGAAAATTTATTTTTAATTTTATGACAAAGTAGTAGGTATAAAGACTATTTTTAATAATATTGATAGCCATACGAATGAATGAATGAATAATATTAATTATCTGACTTTTTAAAAATAAAATATAATATAGGTATATATTAATTGTTTATATTTTAAAATATAAATTAGTGTTGTAAATATATTTTTAGTTAATACCTAATTAATAATTCAATTTCACCTGTGTATTTATCCTATTTTTGATTCTAAACAACTTTGCCAAGGACAGTTTAATTTGGACAATTATTCTTCCGACATTTTTGATTTTGGACAATTTTACCTAGGATATAGATATTTTCCGTGGACATTTTTACCTAGATTGTTCACGTGTTTGTTAAAAAACATGAGTAGGTACCTAGGAATTAATCAATTTTTGCTTGTTTTTTTTTTTTTACTGTCAACTTTGAACTTTTATAATTAAATTATATTTGTCGGGTGCAGGCACTACTGAGTGCTATCCCAATCTGTCACTCTCGCTATGTTTTGCAACCTTAATCAAAATTACTTATCGTACTTAATTTGTATATAGATTATAATATTATATTTTAATAATAATAAAAAAAATGTCATTCGAATAAATTAAAACAAAAGTTAAATACCCAAAAGACGGAATTTTAGATACTTCGGCGCAGGATAATGGTATTATTAGGTTTAGTGCATTACGAAACACTGAAACAGAAATAAATCAACGCATTCGAAAACAATTCTGGCTCGAATGCCGTTTTCTTTAATATGTTGTAGCATTGATTAAATATACATGTATATTTAATCAATGGTTGTAGATACACTTATTACTTAGGTACCTAATATATCATTTCTACGTAGGTATGTACAGTTGTAACTTGTGAGTAAATATAATAATTTAGATAATATTTTCAAAATTGTTTGTACAAATATGATGTTAAGATCATCTATAGTAACCTCGATAGTAACCGTAAGCGTAAGTATTGTTTTTAAATGTCAAGTATTAAAATCTATAACTATTCATCTTATAAAAATAAATATAAGTATAAAATACTATAGGTATATCTGAAATTTAAAAAAATGATTAATACAAATAGTACCAGTGGTTTTTATTATGAAAAGTGCAAGAATTAAAAATGCAAAGTATATAGGTTAGGTTAACATCAAATTTCAAAACTAATAATTATTTACAAGTAATTTTTGAATTTTTTTTATTCAATTTGAATACGTTTTAAGCTTTTTGTTACTTATCATTATCATATAATATAAATATAAATAATATAATTAACCAGAATAAGAAGCAAATGTTTGTAATCCTTATCCTTAACTTTGAGTTCCTTTCAAATCATTGAGCATTTTTTTCTTCCGCGATGATTCAATCAACTTACTCTTTAAGAATGTTTTCTTTATTTTTTTCGTTTGTAAATAAATGTTATTGTTTTAAGTTAATTTTCGTATTGATTACAGGTATTGCAGTATTTAATTTATATTATATTATTATTTATAATATAAGTATATTAATATAGTTTATTTATTAGTTATTATTACGGCAATAAAGAAGGGTTCTTATGTGTTAGCTTACCAAAAAATAAAAGGTTGGTATTTACCCTGAAATAATCCTAACGGAATTTTTACATAGATGATGTACGTATTACCGATTCGTTATCATAAGTATTATCTAACGTCGTGTTCATAAGATGGAATGAAAAATTATAAATAATAAAGTAGGTAAATAACTAAACTATGTCAATATCCTTCAAATATATTGCACAGCGTTTATTGATTCGATAAATATATATTATATAGTGATAATACTAATCGGGTTACTAAATTAATTTATTGGATTAATAAAAATTAAAAGGAGTATCACAAAATTAATTAATTTTATTGGTACAATAAATTGATTGTTACCACAATATATAATTAAGACAATATAACTAATAAACAGGATCAATTTCAAGTCAATAAGTGTATATTGTTTGTTAATCAAATTAGCTTATCCTATGCAGCTATAGGAGAAGGTTGGTACATGTTAAAAAATTATAAGTGAAACGTATAAATAAGATTGTTTTTTGGTCTGTAACTCAAAATTTAAGGCTATCAATGGGTAAATTCGTAAAGATATAATAAATATACTAAACAACTATCATAACAATACGTTTTACATAAAATTAAATGTTCCTACTGATATATTTTTTAATAAATAACAGTTATATAATAATATAATCATAAATTAAAATTATATATATATATATATATATATAAACCAAATACGATGTAGATATACCACTCACTCATTCACTGCATCGAAAACTACAAAACGTACGAACTTGAAATTTACAATAGTTGATTCCTCTAATGATCTAGCATTCTAGCTAGATATGCAATAAGAAAGGATTTTTCCATATTCGAAATCGTAATTTTTTTTTGTTTATAAATGGTTGCCATGGTTGCAGATTATAATTTTATAATATTATTTGTATTATTTTAGATTCTGAGAGGAACGAGGAAGCTAGTGGTTTTACAATGGTGTTTATTTTTATTTATTTTTATCCTGTATACAAAATTTCTATGGCGTGCTTCAATTTCAACATATAATATCTTAAATTTTAGCAAATTGGATCAAGATGGTACTTTAAAGAGGTCATTTTTTGATTTTCTCAATAGTTATTAAAAACCACCGAAAAATTACGAAAAACTGCTAAAAACGGGATTTTAATTTTTAACGCTTTGTTTATCACCAAAGAAACGAATAAAAATAAAAATAACGATTTTAGTTATTTTGTTGTAATTTATAATATTAATTCAACTTACAAGCTATAATAAATAATAATAATATAAAATATCCTGCAGACTGACAAATCGTCTCCATTCGGAATCGTTTTTCGTATACAATGATATTATATCATTGAATTCAAATTGAATACTATCCATTATACAGTAATCCACTTGTAACCTACTATACAGCAGAGTGACATCCACTTACCCAGGTTTTTTTTTTGTATGCACATGGTTGCCATTTGTTATACACCCAAAAACTCAATTGAATGTGACGAAAATCTCAGAGATTGTTTTTGGAAATTTCAGAAGGGTTTAGAGTGTATGTAACTTAAACCACGTTAAAAAAAATATGCCAAGTGCTAAACCCAATCCGTGACTTGTGTTTGTCTATCTATAAGTCGAATTATTTCTCAAAGCTATAGGTACACTGACGCCGATTTGTCTATGAACTGAGGTACACTGACACCGAGATATACTGATATAGCGTATATACTATATGGCTAAAATAATATATATATAAATAGAATTTGACACAAAAAAACCGCATATAATTTATAAATGGTGGTATAAAAAAGTTAAATATGGTATACCTATACATTTATAGCTTAAACTGGCGGATATGTTCCAAACTTTTATTTTTGAACTCTCCGACTAATTAGTGATAAGGAGTAGAAAACCTTTTAGATGAAAAAGCTGCCTTCGAAATAATTTGGTTTAAAACAATTTGAATGCTCTACATAATCGAGTAGCCTAAGATTTTAGACAACTCATCAAGATTAAGTTAAAGGATTCGTTGTTACAAAATCGATAATAAATAATAATAAAGTGTATATTCATACTATTTGAACTATATACGTAAATGTTTCGGTTCGTTTCCAACTTATGAACTAAACTTTTCCGTACCTATACCATATACGAGCTTAGCTCAGTTGGTATACGTATCAGCTCTTAATATTATTATTGTTATTATTGCATTATAATTAAATTACTCTGAAATAAATAAATAAATAAAATGAAAAATAAATAAAACTTTCGACTAAGATAACTAAAATTATCAATTTTACTAATTATGTTTGTTTAGGTTATGGAGGTCAATTATTTTTAGGACCACTGTCAATGCTAAAATAAAACAGTTAACTCAAGATGACAAAATATATTATGTGATAATGCTCGATTCAATTCGGCACTCAGTGTTGTTTTAAATTATTTTCTTTGAATGATTATATTACCGAGAGCTTTTATTTTGAACTACGGAAAACTATCTACTTTTAATAATAAATATTTCCATTGATAGTTTACAATTATCGCTTTCGTATAATATGAAGAAATTTGCATTTATAGTAATATTATGTTCATTTGTATTTAATAATATAATATAGAATCAACAAATCACAACTGCCGAAGACCATTGACTCTGTTTTCTTTCATTACGGCCACGGCCAGAGATGGTTCTCAAGTTACGGAAAAACGCTTGCAAGATGTTTCCAAAGTATTAAAAGACAATTTGACAAAAGGGACTGCGTTGAAATGCAAGGAGAAAAATGGTCAGCATACTATGTGTACTATTGTAGTATTAATGAATAATTTTATATTAATATGTAATTTTATGTGATGCACTAATGTGTATGTAATACTATAATGTTTTTAATATACCTACTCGTTTTATAAACATTTTGTTTTATTATCAGTTGTATATCCCATCATTCATTTTACCGAGGATCGAAATTCGTTGATGTCGGTGCTACAAGATCAGAACGAAGTAAACGAGCATTTTAAATTACATCAAGGTGAGAGCTGTTGTTAATATAAAAATTAACGTTAGTAAACTCTAAGATAAAAAAAATATATAAATTATATTACCTATATATTATAATATGTATAATTAACAGAAATAGGTTTATACAATATAATATATAGACTAGGAAACTAAATTAACCACATCAAATTAGTTTAAGTGATTTGTCATTAATAAAATATAAATTTTTGGGTAGGTACCCACCTGTCCACCAATAAATTAACATAATCGATGTTAGTACTTATACATTTATATTAGTTTAATCTATATTATTAAACTGGTTTATTAGTGCATGGAATCATATTATATTTTGTTTACAGCAATATAACTATGTTACAATTCTATGTGGTGTACTAAATATCGGTACTTCAAACATGTTTACTATTTCAATAATAAATATTAACACATTTTGAGAAAGTTAAGCTAAATTACTACAACAGTTCACGTAAAGTTTTATTATATTAGGAAAATAATTATTCAAAGTTCAAACATGACCAATAATTAAATCAAACATATTTATCTCTAAAATCAATTATGTGTATAATATATACAGTTATGTGCGGTTAAAAGAGAATAAGTCAAAATCACTAGTTTTTAGGAAATCAAAAAATGTCTCATTTCTGAATTGATTTTTCATTTTTACAGATAATTTAAGACAATATTTTTTAAATAATGTATAAACTACTTAGGTACAAAAAACATTTTTTTCTACAAAAAATTCGACCAAATTTATATTTTATTTGCTTTTACACGCGCACCGTCCGCCGTCGTATATTAATACTTAGGAATATTTATATGGATATTATCTTGTTTAAGAGGACGTCGCACCCGCTGTGTTGTCTCCGTCTTACACACGTACGTTATAGCAAAT
>NC_042496.1:5924913-5942577 GCF_005508785.2 Acyrthosiphon pisum | reverse complement strand
TGATAATAGGTCAATTCACTCTAATATAAAAACTAACAGCACACAATTGAATCTTCTGAACGAAAATTTGCTATAACGTACGTGTGTAAGACGGAGACAACACATGCGGGTGCGACGTCCTCTTAAACGAAGATTACTTTTTGAATTTTTGAGTCGTTATTTATATCGCCAGTCACATTTAATGTTTATATAATGTTCAAATGCATGCAGTCGATTTCGCCTTACGTATTGTTATATATTAGATTATTTTATCCTAACAAACAAATATCTTTAAATCTCTGGTGCTTCTAACGTACTTATTCAGTATTCACACATTCTCACGGTCTTGTAATTTTTATTCCATGTGCCGTTTGTACGATAAAAAAAAATGTAAATATAAACTCTCGAGGCAAGTCAATTATACAGCCTGCATATATTTATTTTTATTACACAAAGTGGCTAACCCGCCACCACAACCTTATCTTAGAAGAGTTGTTTTTACATCGACGATTTTCACACAAAGTATATAGATATAAAGTCTCACTGCGGCATTCTTTCGGTGGACGCGGGTTTCGATGAATTACAATAATTATTACATTTGATAGAAATTATACTAATTAATATGACATTTATAATAATATGTATATTACAGGCGTTTATCGAGAAATCAAAAGTATCGAGTGTGAGGATGGAAACGGACCGTTCGTTACGACTTCAACTAGCATCTCTTACATAGTATCCGGATTCAAACTTCTCGACACCAGTCTAGTGGAAGTAAACATTGCAATGCACATATTGTATTTAATAGTAGGTTGTAGGTAGATAGTTAGTAATGAAATATGTATAAAAAATGAACAATGACTATCGGAACACTATTTTATTGCGTAGGTACATCCATCATGTCTTATACTTACATTAGCGATTAGCGCTTAAATTACTTAGATGATTTGTTCGAAAATCAATGTCAAATTGTATACAAAATACGTGTGGATTATTTCAGTCATCTGATATCCATTACGGTAGTCATTAAAGTAGTATTATTTTTTTTTTAAATAGGCGCACGGTTCTTTAACATCATGAACATTTTACAATTACATTACAGTGATACCGTATGCGGTTTCGTTGTAACGTTATAGATATAACAATTTGATTCGTTATTTTTTTATTTTACAACAGGGGTGGAATTAAGGAAGGGGGGGGGGTGATGATCAGGACACCTCTGGTCTTTTGCACTTATTTAATGGTCCTGAGACAAAATTGAATACTTTTCTAACACTTCGTTGTTGTATACGCAATCATGTAATTATTATAGCATTATACATTTTTATAAACAACATTTCATATCCTTATTCATAACTAAGAAACAACTATTTTTAAGCATAATATTCATGGTGTAATGCTATAGGAAATGTTTATAACTTTATAAGACTTTATAATGTAACGATATAAAACATTATTTAAGGGGCCCGCAAAGGAGAAAAATCGGCCTGCTTAAAATGTAGCACAGTTTTAACAAAAATGGGAATGGCGTCCCATTTTTACCATGTTGTATATTCCTACAGACATTTGAATATTTAATTACTTAAAAGCGAAAACGTTTTTATAACATTTTGTGCTATAGGTACAGTTATTACTCGGAAATTGATAATTTTATAATTGGTTATACTGTTGGCTGTTGGGTTAGGTTTATTGAAGGTGTTTTTACTAGTTTGTACAACAGTTAACCAATTTCTATTTTATAATATTATATATAGATACATAGTATCTAACACATATATATAATATAAAAATCTCTCATCAATCAAATTTTACATTAATTAATAATTACAGTTCATTATGATTGTATTGTATGTTTAGGTAATGATTGAATCATGGAAGGATTGGACAGGCGCTAGGCATATATATCTCCACATTCCGTACGACCTGGGTCTCCAGAGGATCTCGCTTTTAAAAAAAGTGGCTCCAAGTTCTTTGAACTCTTTTACCTACGTTGTACTTGCTGAGTGTCTGAATGTGAACACAGAAGAAAAAAAGGTAAATTAATTAAATTTTCAACGTACAATAAACTGGAACGCATGGATTTATTTGAGGTTTCTTAATTTTCAGATGTTACTGTTGGATTTTGTACAAAGGATGAGAATAGAAAAATTTCTATCCGGTTACTTATCTGTTTACGAGCTTCATAAAACTTAATCAACGTCAAAGCTATAATAATATTACTGCGCAAATATATGAAACGCTTATATGAAACTCGCATGACCATGACGTATAACTTATTACCTAGTGTTAATTATTGTTTTAACTCAAGTTAATGTTATTTTTTATGTTTTTTGAAATGTTTGTTGATTTTTAATATATATTTTTTTTTACAATTATAGTAGTTTAATTATTATCTTTGTTTAATCGTAACAATAATTGCTAAACAAATAAACTGTTTTTATTTTAGAAACTCTATAGTTTATTTATATATATACTTAACTGTATATTATACTATCGTAACTATAATAACATTGTGAGCATTAGAAGGAGCTCGTATCGTATTTACTGTTTTGTTGCCACAGTAACGTAATACGGCGATCTAATGATAAAACATATTATAATCTTATAGTGGCCAAGGGGCTTATTCATGAACGGAACCCATGTATGAACAACATTTAAATATATACAGGATTCGTATACGTATCCCATTCATGGATAGATCCTAGTTCATTTGGTATAAATTAATACGTGTTATTTAAATTAATTTTTTTTTTAAAATGGTAAGTACATAACTTTTTTTGTAAATACATTTTTAATTTTAATTTAATCATGTTTATTTTAAATTGATTAATTTTAAGGCACCAAAAAAGAAATCGAAAGGAAGCAAAGGCGGCCGTACAAGTGCCGGGATTGTGGATGGTGTTTCCATGGCTGAGATGTCCAGAGAACAGCTCGAAGGATTCGCTGCTCGAATGAAGAAAGAGTTGGAACGTGAGAGAGAAGAAAGGAACTTTTTTCAACTTGAAAGAGATAAAGTGTTAACATTTTGGGAAATCACGAGACATGAGTTGGAAGAAAACAGAGCGTCATTGAGGCAAGTAAAAAATTCAATAACAATATAACATAAATTATTAATTATATTTTGTTAATACATGTTATACCTGCAGGAACAAAGACAGAGAAATTGAAGATATAGAGGAAAAGCACCAAGAAGAAATCAAAGTTTACAAACAAAAGTTGAAACTTTTGATGTACGAACAGCATGTGCATCTATCAGAAGTGCAAGTGAGTTGTTTTTGTTTTATGTTATTTCGCGTTTGTATAGGTACTAAGGTAATAGATAAATAGGCTGAAAATATGGTTTCGTTGAAAATCGCCAACGACGAACATATAAACGAAGAAGAAGAATTAGTTAAAGAGAACGACGCGCTCAAACAAGAAATCGTCGAGATAAATTTACGACACATAGAGGAAATCAACAATATTCGATTGGTACCTATAATAATAATACGTTAACCATCTATTTAAATTATGTTTATTGACATAAAAAAATTGAGTTTGGTGTCCGTTGTATAATATATGTATAGGAGCATGCCAAAGTTATGCGAGAACTGAAAGACAGATTCATTTCTGACTGTCAAGTGATCGAAGGCAAGTATCAGAAACGTATGGAAGGCTTGAGGAATCGTATGGACTTAAAGAACAAAGTGGAAGTGGCTGAGACTGAAGCGAGGAAGAACAAGCGCATAGCGGAAATCATAGAAGACCACAACAACGCTTTCAACAACTTGAAAGAACATTACAATGACATAACTGTCAACAATTTGACGTTAATCGCCAGTTTGAAGGTTCGATAGATTCGTGCTCGTGCACCTATAAAATATATCATATTATAAGTAATATTCTATTAAATAGACGAAAATCACAAATATTAATGACTCTGAACTCGCAGGAAAAGTTATTAGAATTAAAAGAAGACCAGCAGAGAGCGGAAATGGACCTGAAAGAAGTGACCAAAGAAAACGAATCGTTAAGAGGGCCTTTGAAAGAAGCACAAATTACCGTTGAAGAATTGACACAAAAAATGTGTAATTATTTAAAGGACAAACAACGATTAATGGTAAGCTTATATTGTTTAAAGTGGCTTAACTGAGTGGCTTGATATTGTTGAAATATAGATTTAGGTACTGTGTATACTTGTATAGCCGTGTAGGTACACATTTTTTAAATATTAGATATAAATATATTATATAATATTATACCTATTTAATTTCATTGAGCATATTATATGAAGTAATTTTGAGATATATTACTAAAATATTATACAATAGTTGGGTCTTTAATTTTTCTATTATATAAGTTATGAAGAAAATTTAATTTGAGAACCATTATTAATTACACAAAACCACTCGTCTGCAGTTGTACCATTGACGACTATTATACTACTTGTCAAGAAAAAACGTTAAAAAATCGGACAGGTTATACGGTAACGAGTCCTGCAGCTGTATAGAATGTTCAAAATTAAAAATAAGTAATATTAAACATCAAATGGTGAATACAAAACATATTTAAAGTACAAATAGGAAGTTACATTATTATTTTTCGTTATTGTATAATGATTATTTATAAAGTAAATATAATAAACCTATATATTTTTAATAAATTCCAAAACCCTACATTAGTTAACTTTTTTTTTAGTTAACAAAACATATATTACTTTGTGCTATTAAATTGAAGAGATAATAGTAGGTATATTATATTGGTTATTCGAATGTAAGATTGGGTATAAAAATGTATTATTTTTTCATCTAGGTACAATTTCGAGACTAATGATTGTTCTATAGTTTAAAAAAATCAAATAAATGAACTATTTCAATGTATATTTGATAGGTAGGCAATGTAGGCCTTTTGGTTTTATTTCTTGATACTTACTACAACATTACTCATATTGATGTTATTTTAAGTGTTTAGTTTTAACCATGTTTAATACATAAAAGTAGTGTATTTAAAAAAAACCATGGTTTTAATTCAATTTTTGATAAAACTCAATATTTTTAATCATTAATAATAATTGTACTTTTAAAATATAAAAAATCATAATAAATACTATCATAGAAATTAAATTTGTATTTTACTAAACTTTTTTTTTTCAAATTAAATTGATCAATTTTAATCTTACAAAAGCGCTATAATATAATACTAATTACTTCATATGTATTGTATAGTTAGGTATTAGTTATTATAGTTATTACCCATATAGTAATATGTAATGGATAATCAGATAGTATAGGTACCATGCCATTATTTTTTTAATAATTATAAACTATACACATTTATGGACGAATCTATGGTAAATTATTTTGACGACAAAGAATTTACATAAGCCAGAATGATTGATGTGTAAGAAACCAGTACTACTACCCGACTGAATAGATATCTAAACAAATATATTTAAACTACACATTTTAGATATTAGAAAAACATCACTTCAGTTGGAAAACTATAGATTAATAATCGTCCGTGTCACATTATTTCTGTAGATACTTACTAAACGGTTGAAACATTCGATCGATAAGTACAAAGATCTCCAGGTGGATTACGACGAGCTGAAAATGATTTCAGAGAAAGTGAGAAATTTTCGGAGTTTGAGATACCAAATAATGTAATCAGCTATTTATGACTTAAACTTATAATCATGAAACAACGTTTAGGTGCAAGCCGATTTAGACAATGCGAAGGACGAGTATTCGGAAAAATTAATGCATCTGCAGATGGAGCATGGGAAAAAATTGTTAGCGGTCGAACGTCGGTTGAAGCGATCGGGAGAAATTGTCGAGGAAAAAGAGGCGCAGATAGCCCGTCTGACCGGAGCCACGTCGGCTGACACTTCGATAGCGATGGCAATGAATGCAAAGACCGAGGTAAAACCCTATTACATTATATAAAATAACGCTGGGAAGTGGTAATGAGAGATCGACCTAATTACCTAAGTACTCCTAGTCGTAAGATGAAATGTCGAAGTGTACCTACTTAGTACCTATGGACGAAGTGTACAATTTTATGTCAAATAGTTATAATAATATATTATAACAGGTAGATTTTATTTTAACAACAAGAAAAGTACAAACATGAATAAACATTTTAAAAACATTTATTGCAAATTGGTTTAGTTAGGTGCATTTTGAAAATAGCGTTTACTTTAAAAAAAAAAAAACAACAAGTGCTGGCAGTTGTTATTTTTTGTCAGTTTTTCACATAATTTATTATTAAAATGTGATGACTGTGAATTGTGATATTTAAAATGTTAAATGAACATTTTTCATTGATACGTAATAATTAATATGACAATATGACTAAGCATAATATATGTTAAGGAAACTTTAACGAAATATAAAAAAGGTTGAATAAATTATATCAGGTTGAACACTGAGGTACCATCTACTAGGTACTTAAAAGATATTCACGAGACAAGTGCAGATGATTCAATTTTTCCATTTATCAATCCTTCAATGAACCTAAACCTGCATTGTGTTTTCGTTATAATATGAACGGTAGGCGGAAAAAAAGCCCACGGAAAAAAAGCCCAGACATAGAAATAGAAATGTGAACACATGTATACTCTACTCCTAATTAGTAATTACTAGGGTGCAGATTTGTATGTATTAAAAATTCAAAAATATGTCCTTCTAGTACAGATTTATCCAGTTTTAATTTGTTTTATATTTTATACTTTTGTTTACCAATTTTGGAAATGGAAATTTATTTTTTTTTTGATTTATAAATTATTGTACTATGTAACCTAAGACTGATGTTTTTTGACTTATAACTTATAACACAATAAATTATGACGTATACATAATATTGTGTTCATATTTATATTTTTATTTGATTTACAATCTATATTTTATACAATTAACAATTAATAATTAATTTCATTATAATATATAATATATTAATATATTATTATATTTTGTTATAGGTATATGGTAATTACTAATTAGTAATTAGGTCATTAGGAGTAGATTATACATGTGTTCACATTTCTATTTCTATTTCTGAGCTTTTTTTCCGTGGGCTTTTTTTCCGCGATTCAATAATATGAACATACCTAATATGAAATTAGTGATTTATCGGTTATTTTTATTCTATGTATCTCCAGCTTTCTTACCGGTGCAGATGTTTTTACACACTTCAAATAGTAGAAACTTAACTTTAAGCACTCCATAGCTCAGTTATTACTTATATATGTAATATATATTTTCTGTATTTTGAAAAAAAATGCTATTTATATAAAGTTCCATGCGCCTGATCTTCACGCGTTATCATGATTATTATTATTATTATTGAAACATTTTATTTTATATTTTGTCAATTTTCATTTTCAAACTATTATATTGTTAATTTATCTCTTCTAAATCATTCACATTCAGAAAAACGTCAGTATACCCATGTTTTTAACATAGACCTATTAAGGTCTGTGGTTTTTAATCATGCCATACAAATGTATAGGTACTAGTCAATTTGTTAGAATGTATACCTATTAAATATTTAAATAACGCGTTATCACTTTTCAGGCTTTGCTGGATAAGAAAAACCGACTGATCGAGCAGATATGGAACGACCTGGCAGCTATAACGGAGAAATACAACGAGCTGTGTAAACATTTCAAAAACACGCTCCGACAACACGGGATACAGGGCTACGACGACAGCGTTTTCGAATTGGTACCCGCCGACGACAAACATGAATATTTCGAAAACCTCTAACGACCACCGACTATTATAACAGCGATATTATAATAATATTATGCATATATTTAATTATGATTTGTTATTATTGTTTCAAAACGATGCAATAACGGCATGCGTGTTGTGTGGTCTTTTGGTGTTTACGATTTTTTCACATATTAATATTACCTATATATTATAAAATGTAGTAGGTAAATATATCCGCCAACGGTTAATCTTGCCAGTTACCGTCCTTACCTTATCAGTTAGGCAAACCCATGGTCAGAAGTAAATGTAGAACGAGGAGACCCGTTACCGTAATTTCAATGACAGGCGACAGTTGGTAGTTTCTTGACAAAAGTAAGTGCCTAGTGCCGCCTACCTTTTTGTATAAATTCCAAATTGCATTTAACTTGAACTATAAATAAAACGAATAATCATATAATAATATAAAGCTCTTAGCTATTTTTAAAACAACGAACATAAAAATATAAAATTCACGCTCTGAGGTAGGTAGTGAGATAAATGCCAACTTTGACGATTTCAATTATTTACTTCAAAATTCAACCGTCTGTTTCCATAGATTCTAATCAAAAAGTATTCATTATTCAGTAGGTGTACTAATGTTTGTTAAAAGTTATTTGCAAACTAGGTACCTATCATGGTCCATGACGTATGATTGGTTGATACCTACTTACCAAACATGACCAAGTACATTTTCGATAATACAGTCTACAGACAATCAGCGGTTAGAATTAATAAAGGTACCTGTTTTAATTTTTTAAACATTTGTATTGAATATAAATTAGCTTTCATAGTAGTTTATATAATGAACATCAAGGATAAATATTGATTAGTTAAAATAATATAATATGTAGGTTGGTAAGAAACTTTTTATGTACCTACCTAGTACCTATACTTATAACATAATAATATTATGTTTAGTAATTTTTCCGTAGCTATTATATACATATTACATAAAATGACCTATCTACCTGTGTACAGTGTACTTAAAGTTTTCAAATAAGAAATGAATACGAATTAACATGCGGATGATTCCAATGCTGCTTACATAGTATGGTTATAAATACTTATAATATTATATTCGTCATTAATAAATAGTATGAGAGTTGTCTCCCCGGAGCGCTAGTTGTCGATATGAACTGTGTCTATGGCCTATAACTACCAATATGTCGAGTAATATTATAATTACTAACATTATAGGACTAGTAAGATTTTAAAGGGGTTTTATGTAGGCAATTTTATAGTCAGCTTTTAAAAAATTTAATTTTTAATAAAAATAAATAATATATTTTCCAAAAACATAGTTGATACATTATAATTTGTAATATATACAACTAACATAAATTAAATTGCAGCACCCCCTAATAGCCAAGCTTGTGCTGGGGGAGTGGTTTTTATCAATTACAATTTACATATAATAAAATAAAGTAATGGGTAGTACATATTATCAGATTTAATTAATATAGAATCAAACTTTTTCTTTCAAATAGAAATGGTGGTATCAAAGTTTTTAGAAAATAAAATGTTGTCTTTACATATTTATTTTACATTGATTTGAATATTTGTAGTATATAACATTTCAATAAATTATGTTAATTTTAAATGGAATTATGATTTGTTTATATAAATGTGTTATTAATGAAATCATCTTAACCCACGCTGATGTTTGGAGTAAGTTGTCAAGTTTATGTTCGTGAGAAAGCCATCTTACTGTCAAGAATGCTATAGAAAATGTTTTTTCAGTAGCATTTTTAACTTAATCATACTAACTACTAAATGCCTTGTAAAAAATCTGTCAATTAATGTTAATTATTGCAAATGTCTGAAAAATAATATAATATATTTTTATATCAATATTTATACCTACCTATATTTAAGAACATTGCAAATGATATATCATTTTAATAAACCTTAATTATTATACTTGAAAGTGTACATTAAAATATAACTTATTTATTTATTTATATATTTCAACGCCTAACGGCAATTAACAAAGACAAATACAAAAATATTGGTAAGTATTAGATAACAAATTAGTTTATATAAAAAACATTATAAGTATATAGCGTAAGTACTGATAGAGTATGTAGATTATGTAGAGTTCCAGTCATTACAGTGATAATTAAAAAATAAAATTGGTTTTTTTAATGTAACTATAACATTTTAAAATATTTTTTTAATAATTATTTTAAAATGTTAAAAGCAATATTTAACTTAATAGCTTAATATGCATTAAAATATATTTACAGTAATTTATAGTTAAAATTTACAAAATATATATAAATCATATATCTTAAAAATATATTATAAAACATAATATTATATATTTTAAACACAACATAATTTGTTTAAAAAAAAATAAAAATGATTAAACATAGTTTTTTTTATGGCCTTTCTCTTGTGAATAATTTACTATAATATACTATTTTATTCAAAAAATATTAATGTTCAAACATTTATAAATATTTATACATTGTTTGTATAGGTAATTATTTACTTATACCTAAGGAATAGATTGCGGTATGCAATAACAAATAACAATGATACAAAAGTGATAGCGTTAAAAAATTAAAACACTTGAAATAAAAAAAAAAGTAGAGATTGTAATATGATTGTTTGTTTAAATACAAAATTACTAGTTATACAATTCCAGACCATAAGTCATCAAGCACAGACTTTTTTTTCGGTAGTTGGTGTTCACCGTGTTGGTTTATTGAAGGCTGCAACCGAGGTGATGGAGAAACTGTCAATGGCTGTTGCAACCACGTGGGTGAACTGTTAGGTGAATCTATTTGAGTGTCGGTAAAGTACCTGGGATCGACTGATACATCAACATCTGTAGATACAGGCAAAATAGGGGAAACTCTCAGGGAAACTGGTGTTGTAGGAGACACTGGTATTGAAGTGGTCATGGGGGTCTCCTCAGGATCAACTACTACATTACCAGAAATATTGTCACAGTTTAATTTGTTACTTTCCTCCAACTCAGGCCACTGATCGCTGCTATTGACGTGTCGTTGAGCAGCGTTCTCGTCTTCGGACGAGGAGGAAAAGAATTTTTTCATGTCCTCATGATGAGTTGTAGAACGTCTGATTTTTTTGATTGGCCCGGGACGACCACGACCAGTGCCACGTTCATGCCGTTGTCTAACTATCACTTTTTTCTGTTCAACGGCAATGGCCACTGGCTGCGACACATCCCGCTCCAGCTTTAAATCAGCCAACTCCTGTTGTAAGTCGAATATCCGCCGCTTCTTAGCGTTCAACACTTCTACGAATCGTGCCATCAGCCGATGGTCCTCTAGCCGCTGTCCGTCGGCCATCAATCGTAATTCCTTTAGCAGCCGGCAGTTGTCTTCCAACTGGCATCGCTCGCGTTCCGCGGCCGCTAGGTCTGACAGTTTTTGTTGTTTCCTTTCAGCAGATAACAAGCGTATCAGTGGAGTGATGAACGAAGTGCATGTCAGTGACACCGTCGAATTTACCCTCGGTGTCACCTCTGTCATCTTAACCATGCCAAGCGTCAACAAGCCGAATGGTCGGAGTTTCATCTTCCAAGCCAACGTTAGGAGTCGGTCATTGCCGTCGTCTTCCCGTCGCAAATGGTATGCGTATTCCGTTGTCGGCTTGCCACCACTACCAACTAGCGCCGCTCGTGCGTCCCGTAACCAGACGCGAACGGCTGACGGTTTGTCGTCGAAGTCATGGCGGACCCCCGAATGTAAGGTCTGGTCAGCCGCTTTGTCGCCGATCACAAATCCCTCGTACACTACACAATCACTGACAATGTCGTCCACGATCGCAGTTACCTGTATCGCCATTCGTGCCTGATCGTCAGCCGCTTCGTCACAAAATGCCACTTTCAAGTGTACCGTGATGGTGGGCGAGTCGGTTAACGAATACTGGCATTTTAACGTCGAAAATTCGTAACTGGGTTCGTCGTCGACTTCCATCGCCGCAATATAGTTTTAAATCTTTCCAAAGTCCGAAGTGCTTACGTTTTCGAATTTTGCAACACGATTAAATCTATAAATCTATATAGAATTATGATCTAAGTTTTAAACTCTTCCAATGACTTAAACCATGGCTAATGTGTATTGTTACGTAGACCGGTAACTACGTAGTACGTTGACTGCAGCTGACTATACTTGACGCATTGCTGACATCGAATAAAAAACTACAAGCCGCAAGCCCCAAGCCATGATATATAATTTTTATATTATGTTAATTATATCATTGATTATATTATCATACCCTAAGCAATAACTTATAAAGTTTTAACTGATAAGTGATAATAGTTTTGAATGTTTTGATAACGTTGATAACGTTTACGTGCTATCGCCGTTATCGATACCACAACGTTTCTACTTCGCATCTTCGCCAGTAATTATTAATTATTATAAAAAATTAACAAGGTAATAAGGACATAACACATAATATACCTACTAACTCCTAACAATATTACTGTTATTGCCGTGATATACTTCTCCGGTGGCCACAAAGACAACAAAACAGTGTTTAACTACGGTTTATAACACGGTTTTCTACGCGATATTCACCGCCACCAATTGTAATTGAAGCCAATAATTAGTTTTATACCCGGCCACCGGTTACTACATCGGTTTATATTTTATTTTTATACTAGGTATATGAGTATAAACCATAACTACTCGATAGGATACCATAGGTACCTACTAACTACTAGATTCTTTCAGTATAGTATGACATCAATTACAATCATTTTTATCGCTCCGTTCAGAATCTAAAACCCCGATGGGTGGAAATGGGCAAACTTGCGGATTTTTAAAAGTGTATAACTTTGAAACTAAATCCGATCGACAAATTATTATTGTTCATAAATCAGAAATACGAAGGTTTGGGTTTCAAAAAACGTGCCCGTAAGTAAAATTTATAATTTGTATATAAATCACGAATTAAGATGGTTATATAGATTGAAAACTGTGTGATTAAAACTTTGTTTGTTTGTAAATATCTTGTTAAATTATTAATTAATAAACCTTACAGTTTTGAACTTAAAAAACTTAATTTGATTTGACTGTACATTTTTGTTTAAAATAAAATAATGTATACCTATTCAAATTGTGGCCCTTGAAAAATGTATATTTATTTTTTGGCCCTTGACATCAAAAACAAGTTGCTGACCCCTGCTATGAAGTCTATAGCGAAGACAAATATGGTAGGTATAGACTATAGTCTACAGCCGACTCTGTTATGCACTTATACCACGTCGATACTTGCAAAAATAGATTTTTACGAAGAAATGTTGGTATTTTTATCATTATAAATCTTCGCACTCAATAATAAATGACAATTATTATCATTTAACATTACTGAAAACGTAGCATGTTTATGTAATATAATAAAATTACAAACTACAGAAACATAAAATTGTATTATTGAAATTTCAAAAAGAAAAAGATTTTAACATAGATAGGCTCTAATGGATAACGCTAAATAATCCTAATCATAAGCAACATTATCATATTAATACACAACTCTATATGGAGGCCCGGATGACAATTTTTTGTTTAATAATATTATTATAGGTAACATTATAATCACGAATAATATTAATATAACGTTATTATAATACTGTTATAATCATTACAAAATGCTTTTTTTTTTTTTGGGGGGGGGGGCACTATAAATTGTTCTAAAATAAGGCCCAGGGTAAATGGTCATGTTCCTCTCCCCCTCTGAATACCTGGTCAGGGCTTTACAGTCAGGGGTGGATAGGCCCATAGGGAAAAAAGGATTTTCCCTGTGGGCCCCCGTCTATGTTTGTGGCCTGGAAGCCCACTCGGGTAGTCGGGTCTACACATTGTTTTTTGCAGAATAAAATATTCACCAAATAGGAATAGTTTAAATTTAAAATTATTCATTTTTTTATATAAATTATTAATACTTAGGTACCTACTGTTCTTTTTAACAATATAATAATAATACCACGACTAGTCAAGAATTTGCTTACGGATCTCTAACATAGTATTTTAAATGTTATCGTTAATCGAAGACCGAAATATCCTCGTATGTTTCCCTAACTCCCCCCCCTCATATTGTGTTTTTGGCTGATATTTAGTACGGAATTTGTACGAATTTGTACGATAAGACCATCAATTTGTACAAATTTTTTTCAAAGTTATACGAGAATTTGTGTGAGGGGCTATAGAAATGCTTCTCCGCCCCCCCTTATTTCCAAAATTACTTATTTATGCGAAACTTCTATGCAGATATTTAGTACGGAATTTTTATGAATTTTTACGACCTTACGCGAAATTTTTTTCAAAAAACCCCTTACAACTGAAAAAAGGATTTTCCTCATATGCCGTTTCCTCAGCCCCCCCAAACTAAAAATACGTTTTCGCATGAAACATTTTATTTATAGGTAAACGTGTTAGATTGAATATCTAATGCGAGTGAAGCGACCACATTTTTTTTCAATGTAGGGGCCCCTTCAAATATTTCTCTGTAACATAAATAACATAAATGTGTTTAAGTAATCTTAGAGTAAAGTCACTCATGACAAAAAAGATAGAGAATAATACTTTTAAATTTACGACATTTATTTTGAAAATCGAATACAAAGTCAAATAATAATAAAATATAAAATCGATATGTCATTCCCTCAAAAATATTATTCTCTATCTTTTTTGTAGTAGGTGACTTTACTCTAAGATTACTTAAACGCATAGAAAAAATGATTTTGCGTAAATACGTTTTGCCTATGTTGCGCGTGGGTCATAGAGAGAAAACGAATAGAGCGCTGACATCGTCTTATAATAGTAACATCATCTCTAATATATTACTATAGTAACAGAAAAGAAATGAAGTGAATTCAATATTCATGGTCGTCGTTCTATATTTTTATCAGATGTGTGATCCTCAGTCCATAGGTACTATACCTTTTATAGGTATAAAGTATAGGTTGTAAAGTATCATGTTGTTAATATTATGTGGTTTTTTCCTCCGCATTAATAAACTGAGAACAGGTTCGCATGTGTAATATATAATAATACACGTCTTGTATATTATAATTACAGTGTTGTCAAAACGAATGATTACTTTTGGAAACCAAACAAATGAATAATCGAAACAAGAATATATAATAAAAAAACGGAAACGTCAAGCCGTGGCGGGTAAAAAAAACGTAATAATTTAATATTATAATATAACATAGGTTTACTTATACAGGGTGATTCACCAAGCATGCCACTTCAATTATGATTTAGAATTTGGGCGAGACCGTTTTCGACCAAAAACGTACCTTTCCCTTTTCGGCCAAAACAGTTTTGAAATAACAGTAAATGAATATATAAATAAATAATAATAATTCTAATAATATAAAATTGTTGTCAATAATTATTAAAAATTAAAATAATATATAATTTTTATAAAATTATTAAAAGTTTAAGTTAGAATTTGTGAATAGTTAAATATAATATAATTATTATTATATTTTATTTATATATTTGACAAATTTTATGCAACTTATACTTTTAATAATTTTCAAAATTATATTTGAATTAATTTTAGAAATATTATATATTATTTAATTATTTAATATATTATAGTGTTATATGCATTACTATTACCTATATTTAATAATTATTGACAACAATTTTTATAATATTAGAATTGTTATTATTTATTTATACAACTTAGGTAGGTATAATATAGGTATATTTAGTAATTTTCTTTAAGTATAAGTAGGTATAATATAATAACTAATGTAAATAATATTAATTATAATTTAACTTTTTGTCATGGCCGAAAAGGTAAAAGAACGATTTTGGTCAAAAAGTGATCGGACGAAAAGGAACTCCTTAAATGATATAAAAATCTAAGTAATTGAAAATATGTCCATAACAATAGGACGTAAGTATACATACAAATTAAATAATTTGAATATATATTTTCAGTACATTTTTTAAAGGAAAAAATGTCGATGCTTTTTTGGTGTATCACTCTGTACCTATATCTGCTCATGAAATCGAAAAAAACACCGAAAACGTTATTATACCTATATTAGATAATAACATATTATAAGCATGCATGGACCTGCGGGTCAGCGGCAAAATTATATAGTCTCAAAAAGTTTGCACAGTAGTCGTACAAAGGTATGTATAAATTATAAAGACAACAGTGAGTTAATTTAACAGTAATGGTATTCTCTAAAATTCGGACTTTCAAAGCATACTTGGTAATTATACCTATAGGCTATAGGCTATAAGTAGCCATAGACCATAGTAATATATGTAGTTACTTACCTATAATATGTATCATATATTATTAAATGATATATTATTATATAAGCACCCGAACACGTTGTCCGCGTGCACATCACTTTGAAATTTGCATATTATAATGTGGTTTGACGGGAAACGACGTCAAATTAGACGTTTGCGATCAATTACGCATGAGATTCCACCTAAGCTTCTTCTTGATCGTAGCGTAATTCGTAAGGCGTAATACTCCTACATTATAGGTATTTGTTTTATGGTATGATAATAATTTTTATAATAATATGGTTAGCTATCATGGCGTAGAATATATAAGTATTAAACACACATTTTCACCTATTGATATTAGGTAAGACATTATACAAAAGGTTTTTTCCATCCGTATTTGCACCCATTCATCGATATCGAAGTTACCTATACGTACGCCGGTGAATATTGAAAAAAGTAATGACATAAAACCATATTATTAACAAACCAACGCACATCACTTCAATTTAATATTCTAATATCGTTATTATGATATTATAGCTGGTAATCGATACGTTTATAGAAAAAAAATTGAAAAATGTTACTTTTTTTCAAACATAGGTGTTGCCGTACGATGGCTTTTTTAATACAAAGTTTCTTTTTGACATCTGAAACTGTGGCATACAATTCATTTAAATGGCGCTCTATAAGTTGATACAAAAAAATTTGGAAAATGTAACTTTTTCCGAACTAAAGTTTTGGCCGACATACCTGTTGACAGAGCCGTAGCATTGTTCATTAGCGCTACTGGCCATTTATCATATTTCCGCCCTTGTAAATTCCCCCCCCCCCCCCAACACACACGCACACACACATATAAAATACTTATGCATTCGTTATTTTATTTTTATTAGTAATAATTATGATATTAATAAAAAAAAAATAGGAAACACTGCCAAACTTGTTATAACCTTATATAATAATTTTAAAAAAAAATTAATTTTTTTACATTTAAAAATTTCACTTTTCATATGTAATATAATAACTTCGAAGTTGATTTTTGAAGCCAATTAACGTTCAATCGATATAATACCCATATATTTTGTCAATCTGTCTTGTGACATTGTAGATCTTAGATAGTTCTTAGTAATTTTAAGTTTACTAAAACTTTTTTCACACGTTGCAGTTGTTATCTCGCTTGAAAATTAAAATATGGAATAAAAGCTGAAGCTTAAGCACAGATAAATAAATGTTCTTAACTTAAAGTTTAATAATAGGTCAATACACTCTAATATCAAAACGCACTGCACACTATTATAACTAGTGAACGAATATTTGCTATGTCGCTCGTATGTAAAACAGAAAACAAAAGGATGGGTAACATCTAGATATAATTTTAAAAAAATCATTTAAAATGTAATTTAAGAAATACATTTATATTTTCAATATGCAAAAATATTTTTTAGAAAATAAAATTTCTCTGACTCATTCAGTTTATGTTTAATTATTAAACTGAATTAAAGATATATTATTTTTTTTATATCACTATCAAGCTAGTTGTCCAAATTACTCTAGTGATAAATATCTAACCTTAGTTTATCAAAAATAGTCCGTAGGATTAAAATACTTGGTGTGAACTGTGAAGATAATTTTTAAGACAATTAGACTTATATTAATTATTACTTCTTTTTCTTACTCCAAATAAGATTTAGAAGATTTTAAATTAA
>NC_042496.1:5924192-5924813 GCF_005508785.2 Acyrthosiphon pisum | reverse complement strand
TTAATTCATTGAATAAATATATATATATTTTTTTTAAATAAGAGATCGATGAACAAACTATCTTAATGTTTATATATATTTTTTAAGGAGCCTCGCTACAGTAACTGTCGTCAATTTTAGCTGAAAATACCTAAAGTATTGACAAAATTAAAGTTAGTTAACGTTGTCCGATTTTGATTCTGAAAAAAAAATTTGAACTCACCAGAAAATTGTTTATAGATCCTACGAATCACTTTATAAAAACTAATTTTTATATTATTGTGAACTGTAATTGAAAACTTGAAAATATGAAATTTTTCAAATCATAATTAAAATTGAAAATGTTTCGTAGGTACGATCTACAGACATTTTTTTTCTGAATTCAAATATTTTTTCAGAATGAAAATCAGACAACCTTAACTAACTTTAACTTTGTCTAAACAAATGTATATTTTTGTAAAATTTGTGTAGTGAAATTGATATGGTTATCGAGTTATTGACATGTGCATGTGCGTAAGAGAGAGGATACCTGCATTTAATTTCACTCACACTAATAATCATTAACAACTAACCAGTAACCATAGATCCCGGGCGGCTATGACAAGATTAGAAATTGCCTAAATGTTGCCCATTAAATAATGA
>NC_042496.1:5920870-5924092 GCF_005508785.2 Acyrthosiphon pisum | reverse complement strand
CTACATGAAACAATAGGTACAAACGATACATAGGTATTTTGCTCAAAACTTATTAAATAATTTAATAAATACTGAAACTTACTTTGGAATTCTTCTATAAGGTTATCTGGAACTTTCAGTTCGTTTAATAGACTTAAAACAAAATTATCAGACATATTTCACATTAAATATTTTAATAAACGCCAACACATAACAATATGACACTTGGCATAAAACGCACTATGCACTAGACCAAACAGTGTTTTCGATTAAGTAATCCATACAATTAATTAAATCTTTGATGAACAAAACGTTGAAAACGAGGACACGCGGTAACAAGTTCTTTCACGTTTCTTTCCCGCACTGTAATTTTGTGACTGTGTGAGAGCACGATTTATCCAACGCTGTAAGAGGGGTACGGGGTGTACCAGTACCGCCGGTAATAGGTTTTCCCGGGAATATGACAGCCGCGTAATTATTTTTGTATATTTCCAATCATACTAATATATTTGTGATAACATAATTTAAGTGTTGATAAAACCATCCAGGTTAATTAATTATATTGATATAATACTTTTACTAAATTGTATAGTTGACATTACAATATTATATTGTTAAAATTATTTTAACAACGATTATATTTGCTGTAACTATTCAATATTTGTACATCAACCATTTTATATGGTTAAATTTGAGTTACTATATTATATAGTTGAAATTACAATAAAATAAGTTGGCGCAACTATAACTTTTTAACAAATTTATATTAGTACTCTCAACTAAACAGATTGTTTGGTATAACTAAATAAAACGTTACGCCAACTGAAAATTATCCAACTATTTACTATAACCAAATTTTTTTTTTCCGTGTAGGCAATCCGACTTTTTTCGTATTTTTTTCGTATTCCAATGAATTGTCTCATATGCGTTACAGTCCACATCATTCAGTACCTAGGTACCTCAGATACCTGTGGAAGTGTGGAAAGTATGAATTAATTAATTTATAAAAATGTACATGTACAACAACTAGTGTTCAGTCTTTGACTGCAGGTAAATACTAAATAGACGATGCGCAAACGATAAACGCCGCTTCGACCGAAGTCATTATGATTCTACACTCCTCGCTCACTACAAATAAAACCATCTACTTGTAAGAATAATAATTAAATTAAAATTAAAAACTATAGAATTATTTTTATCTGAGTTTAAAATACCTAATAATATATTATATCGTTTTCTATGTTTATTATAATTTATGTCCACAAAACCTATAAATAGTAATTTCAATGGAAAATAATTTGAATGATTTGGACGACGGTCGCCGATTCAGTTAAACTGCCGCCCGACAGTTTCAATCATAACAATATTTTTAATGTTATCGCTGGATGGACGGAGGGGGCCGCGGAGAATTTATGTAAAAATTTAAAATTTAAAATTTAAAATTTATTTACGTATTTATGCGCTATTGAACCGCTATTGAACGTTAATAACATTATGCCGTGCTGCACTGCCACCTTTGATAACCTATTGTCCTACAACTGTAGTACATGTACGTCTGTACGCCGTCATCATTTATTATTGTAGAAATGGTAAAATCTAATTAAAGTATTAATATTTACTCACGAGCAGCTACTGGATATAATATAATATATATATATAATTACCGTAGCCAGATATATAGATATTAGAATCTTAAATATATTTAAACAACTCGATTTATAACCAGATAATTAAATTCGTTTCAGTTATTGTTATTGTTATTACTTATTATTGTCTACTAAACGCTTAAAAATAATAATACTCGCAAACGTGTAAATTACGTTTAATCATACTAATTATTGTGTAGTCATACGGAGTTCAGTATGTGCAGTGCGTTGAAGTCTACGGTGCACAACGAACTAATTTACTTAATATATAATAATATTATGGTGTGTGTTGGTCATATAGGCCTTACAATTATGTGTGCAAATATTATTGTATTGGTCAGTAGTTGTTTGTACATAATTTAGAGTTCGTATCATATAATATGTAGATAGGTGTCATGTTACATATTTATATTTATAATTGTGACGAATAGCTCAAACGACAATATCGAAATGCAACGACGTAGGTAGGTAGAGGTATCTAATAAACGAATATTATGTTCATCGAAAAATAATACGAATTACAATAATACTATTAATAATATATAATCATGACCACCAATAAACGTTCGATTTTAATTTCGACTATTATCCAAAATTCAATGGAATTAATTTATACTCTATTAAGAGTATTATAAAGGGTATCATATTTTCAATGCTCAAACACGAGACTTCTAGATAAATACGCGTCATATAATATATTATATAATATTGATATATTATATAAATGATATAACAAAATCTACCCATCTAAAATACGGGCCACGTGTAATTTTCTTAAAAACGACGAAGACTATCGTTTATAGTTTATACGAATTTTAATGGGACCCTTTTTCGATCCATGCCAATTAATTCTACATTCACTATAATAATAAATTATATAGCAGGTATGGCCAAAATTGTTTCGATTACGTTCTACGCCCTACGGAGAGTATGTTTTTCGTGTTTCAATATTATAGCTATGCGCGCATGTACACATTAAACTCGTAAATACGCTTATAAAAATATGACAACGAATCATATTATATTGATGATACCTAACTATAGATTTTGATATACATTTTAGTATAATTTTTATATATACATCTCAGGGAAGGTAACGTCCTGCCATTGTCTGGCTCGTCACCGCCGAAAATTTTTATTGTAAATATAATAGTTTTATTCACTATTCTACGTGTGTATATTATTAGAAATTATTTTATTTATTTAATTTTTCAATTGAATTATTGTTAACAAAAGATAATAATATTTAGGTAGCAGTGGTGGCGCCAGATATTTCTTATTGGTGGGGTGGGGCGATACGGCGGCAATTTTTTTTTCTGGTGGGACATTTATGTATTGCTGCTCGAACACCCATTAATATGCTTATATCATATATTCAGAAAATACTGCTAAAAATGTTTTGGGTATACCTAATATGCTATATATTTTCTAAATAAAAAAAAAAAAAATTAAATAATGAATTGATAAAATGTCTTTATTTACTTACATATTTTTTAACATAATGGAATCCAAAGTAAGTATAATAGGTACTTTTAATATGTTTTATATACGTACGTTGCGCCAGCCCCCCCCCCAAAGGAAAATCTATAAACAAACT
>NC_042496.1:5914887-5920820 GCF_005508785.2 Acyrthosiphon pisum | reverse complement strand
AAATTTACAAAAATTGTTCTTCTTAGTAGGAATTGGTTTGAAAACAGTTTTTATTACACGTATTATGTTACCTAGATTTTTAATTGGAAGGAGCGTTTTTTGACATCTGAAACTGTGCAATATGATTTATTTAAGTGGCGATCTGTACGTTGAAACAAAAAAAATTTGGAAAATGTAACTTTTTCCGAACTAAGGTGTTGGCGACATACCTGTTGACGCTTTTTATAATACAAATTTTACGTTTTTTGAATTTTTTAGCTGAAGGATTTCCGATTGAACTTCAAAACTGAGCTAGATGGTTCACGGCACCGTCGAGTAACAATTTTGCGAAAAAAATTTATAATAATTATTGTTCTAAATAGGAAAGGGTTTGAAAACAGTTTTTAAAACACATATTATTTTACCTAGATTTTTAATTGGAAGGAGCGTTTTTTGACATCTGAAACTGTGCAATATGATTTATTTAAGTGGCGATCTGTACGTTGAAACAAAAAAAATTTGGAAAATGTAACTTTTTCCGAACTAAGGTGCAGGCGCCATACCTGTTGACGACTCTTATATTACAAATTTTCTGTTTAGTGCATTTTGGAGCTGAGGGATTTCCGATTGAACTTCAAAACTGAGCTAGATGGTTCACGGCACCGTCGAGTAACAATATAGCGAAAAAAATTTACAAAAATTGTTCTTCATAGTAGGAAAGGGTTTGAAAACAGGTTTTAATACACGTATTATGTTCCCTAGATTTTTAATAGGAAGGAGCGTTTTTTGACATCTGAAACTGTGATATACAATTTATTTAAATGGCGCTCTATATGTTGACAGAAAAAAAATTTGGAAAATGTTACTTTTTTCCGAACTAAGTGTTGGCGCCATATACCTGTTGACGTCTTTTGTAATACAAAATTTACGTTTTTTGAATTTTGGAGCTGAGGGAATTCCGATTGAAATTCAAAACTGAGCTAGATGGTTATCGGCACCGTCGAGTAACAATTTTGCGAAAAAAATTTACAAAAATTGTTCTTCTTAGTAGGAAAGGGTTTGAAAACAGGTTTTAATACACGTATTATGTTCCCTAGATTTTTAATAGGAAGGAGCCTTTTTTGTCATCTGAAACTGTGATATACAATTTATTTAAATGGCGCTCTATATGTTGACAGAAAAAAAATTTGGAAAATGTTACTTTTTTCCGAACTAAGTTGTTGGCGCCATATACCTGTTGACGCCTTTTGTAATACAAAATTTACGTTTTTTGAATTTTGGAGCTGAGGGAATTCCGATTGAACTTCAAAACTGAGCTAGATGGTTATCGGCACCGTCGAGTAACAATTTTGCGAAAAAGATTTACAAAAATTGTTCTTCTTAGTAGGAATTGGTTTGAAAACAGTTTTTATTACACGTATTATGTTACCTAGATTTTTAATTGGAAGGAGCGTTTTTTGACATCTGAAACTGTGCAATATGATTTATTTAAGTGGCGATCTGTACGTTGAAACAAAAAAAATTTGGAAAATGTAACTTTTTCCGAACTAAGGTGTTGGCGACATACCTGTTGACGCTTTTTATAATACAAATTTTACGTTTTTTGAATTTTTTAGCTGAAGGATTTCCGATTGAACTTCAAAACTGAGCTAGATGGTTCACGGCACCGTCGAGTAACAATTTTGCGAAAAAAATTTATAATAATTATTGTTCTAAATAGGAAAGGGTTTGAAAACAGTTTTTAAAACACATATTATTTTACGTAGATTTTTAATTGGAAGGAGCGTTTTTTGACATCTGAAACTGTGCAATATGATTTATTTAAGTGGCGATCTGTACGTTGAAACAAAAAAAATTTGGAAAATGTAACTTTTTCCGAACTAAGGTGTAAGCGACATAGCTGTTGACGCCTCTTATATTACAAATTTTCTGTTTAGTGCATTTTGGAGCTGAGGGTTTCCCGATTGAACTTCAAAACTGAGCTAGATGGTTAACGGCACCGTCGAGTAACAATTTTGCGAAAAAGATTTACAAAAATTGTTCTTCTTAGTAGGAAAGGGTTTGAAAACAGGTTTTAATACACGTATTATGTTCCCTAGATTTTTAATAGGAAGGAGCGTTTTTTGACATCTGAAACTGTGATATACAAGTTATTTAAATGGCGCTCTATATGTTGACAGAAAAAAAATTAGGAAAATGTTACTTTTTTCCGAACTAAGGTGTTGGCGCCATATACCTGTTGACGCCTTTTGTAATACAAAATTTACGTTTTTTGAATTTTGGAGCTGAGGGAATTCCGATTGAACTTCAAAACTGAGCTAGATGGTTATCGGCACCGTCGAGTAACAATTTTGCGAAAAAGATTTACAAAAATTGTTCTTCTTAGTAGGAATTGGTTTGAAAACAGTTTTTATTACACGTATTATGTTACCTAGATTTTTAATTGGAAGGAGCGTTTTTTGACATCTGAAACTGTGCAATATGATTTATTTAAGTGGCGATCTGTACGTTGAAACAAAAAAAATTTGGAAAATGTAACTTTTTCCGAACTAAGGTGTTGGCGACATACCTGTTGACGCTTTTTATAATACAAATTTTACGTTTTTTGAATTTTTTAGCTGAAGGATTTCCGATTGAACTTCAAAACTGAGCTAGATGGTTCACGGCACCGTCGAGTAACAATTTTGCGAAAAAAATTTATAATAATTATTGTTCTAAATAGGAAAGGGTTTGAAAACAGTTTTTAAAACACATATTATTTTACCTAGATTTTTAATTGGAAGGAGCGTTTTTTGACATCTGAAACTGTGCAATATGATTTATTTAAGTGGCGATCTGTACGTTGAAACAAAAAAAATTTGGAAAATGTAACTTTTTCCGAACTAAGGTGTAAGCGACATAGCTGTTGACGCCTCTTATATTACAAATTTTCTGTTTAGTGCATTTTGGAGCTGAGGGTTTCCCGATTGAACTTCAAAACTGAGCTAGATGGTTAACGGCACCGTCGAGTAACAATTTTGCGAAAAAGATTTACAAAAATTGTTCTTCTTAGTAGGAAAGGGTTTGAAAACAGGTTTTAATACACGTATTATGTTCCCTAGATTTTTAATAGGAAGGAGCGTTTTTTGACATCTGAAACTGTGATATACAAGTTATTTAAATGGCGCTCTATATGTTGAAACAAAAAAAATTTGGAAAATGTAACTTTTTCCGAACTAAGGTGTTGGCGACATACCTGTTGACGCCTCTTATATTACAAATTTTACTTTTTTTGAATTTTTTAGCTGAAGGATTTCCGATTGAACTTCAAAACTGAGCTAGATGGTTCACGGCACCGTCGAGTAACAATTTTGCGAAAAAAAGTTATAATAATTATTGTTCTAAATAGGAAAGGGTTTGAAAACAGTTTTTAAAACACATATTATTTTACCTAGATTTTTAATTGGAAGGAGCGTTTTTTGACATCTGAAACTGTGCAATATGATTTATTTAAGTGGCGATCTGTACGTTGAAAAAAAAAAAAATTTGGAAAATGTAACTTTTTCCGAACTAAGGTGCAGGCGCCATACCTGTTGACGACTCTTATATTACAAATTTTCTGTTTAGTGCATTTTGGAGCTGAGGGATTTCCGATTGAACTTCAAAACTGAGCTAGATGGTTCACGGCACCGTCGAGTAACAATATAGCGAAAAAAATTTACAAAAATTGTTCTTCATAGTAGGAAAGGGTTTGAAAACAGGTTTTAATACACGTATTATGTTCCCTAGATTTTTAATAGGAAGGAGCGTTTTTTGACATCTGAAACTGTGATATACAATTTATTTAAATGGCGCTCTATATGTTGACAGAAAAAAAATTTGGAAAATGTTACTTTTTTCCGAACTAAGGTGTTGGCGCCATATACCTGTTGACGCCTTTTGTAATACAAAATTTACGTTTTTTGAATTTTGGAGCTGAGGGAATTCCGATTGAACTTCAAAACTGAGCTAGATGGTTATCGGCACCGTCGAGTAACAATTTTGCGAAAAAAATTTACAAAAATTGTTCTTCTTAGTAGGAAAGGGTTTGAAAACAGGTTTTAATACACGTATTATGTTCCCTAGATTTTTAATAGGAAGGAGCCTTTTTTGTCATCTGAAACTGTGATATACAATTTATTTAAATGGCGCTCTATATGTTGACAGAAAAAAAAATTTGGAAAATGTTACTTTTTTCCGAACTAAGGTGTTGGCGC
The DNA here is from genome assembly GCF_005508785.2 of Acyrthosiphon pisum. Classification (NCBI taxonomy): domain Eukaryota; kingdom Metazoa; phylum Arthropoda; class Insecta; order Hemiptera; family Aphididae; genus Acyrthosiphon; species Acyrthosiphon pisum. Next base: position 5,916,606 of record NC_042496.1, on the reverse strand, counting down.
CATATACCTGTTGACGCCTTTTGTAATACAAAATTTACGTTTTTTGAATTTTGGAGCTGAGGGAATTCCGATTGAACTTCAAAACTGAGCTAGATGGTTATCGGCACCGTCGAGTAACATTTTTGCGAAAAAGATTTACAAAAATTGTTCTTCTTAGTAGGAATTGGTTTGAAAACAGTTTTTATTACACGTATTATGTTACCTAGATTTTTAATTGGAAGGAGCGTTTTTTGACATCTGAAACTGTGCAATATGATTTATTTAAGTGGCGATCTGTACGTTGAAACAAAAAAAATTTGGAAAATGTAACTTTTTCCGAACTAAGGTGTTGGCGACATACCTGTTGACGCTTTTTATAATACAAATTTTACGTTTTTTGAATTTTTTAGCTGAAGGATTTCCGATTGAACTTCAAAACTGAGCTAGATGGTTCACGGCACCGTCGAGTAACAATTTTGCGAAAAAAAGTTATAATAATTATTGTTCTAAATAGGAAAGGGTTTGAAAACAGTTTTTAAAACACATATTATTTTACCTAGATTTTTAATTGGAAGGAGCGTTTTTTGACATCTGAAACTGTGCAATATGATTTATTTAAGTGGCGATCTGTACGTTGAAACAAAAAAAATTTGGAAAATGTAACTTTTTCCGAACTAAGGTGCAGGCGCCATACCTGTTGACGACTCTTATATTACAAATTTTCTGTTTAGTGCATTTTGGAGCTGAGGGATTTCCGATTGAACTTCAAAACTGAGCTAGATGGTTCACGGCACCGTCGAGTAACAATATAGCGAAAAAAATTTACAAAAATTGTTCTTCATAGTAGGAAAGGGTTTTAAAACAGGTTTTAATACACGTATTATGTTCCCTAGATTTTTAATAGGAAGGAGCGTTTTTTGACATCTGAAACTGTGATATACAATTTATTTAAATGGCGCTCTATATGTTGACAGAAAAAAAATTTGGAAAATGTTACTTTTTTCCGAACTAAGGTGTTGGCGCCATATACCTGTTGACGCCTTTTGTAAAACAAAATTTACGTTTTTTGAATTTTGGAGCTGAGGGAATTCCGATTGAACTTCAAAACTGAGCTAGATGGTTATCGGCACCGTCGAGTAACAATTTTGCGAAAAAGAATTACAAAAATTGTTCTTCTTAGTAGGAATTGGTTTGAAAACAGTTTTTATTACACGTATTATGTTACCTAGATTTTTAATTGGAAGGAGCGTTTTTTGACATCTGAAACTGTGCAATATGATTTATTTAAGTGGCGATCTGTACGTTGAAACAAAAAAAATTTGGAAAATGTAACTTTTTCCGAACTAAGGTGTTGGCGACATACCTGTTGACGCTTTTTATAATACAAATTTTACGTTTTTTGAATTTTTTAGCTGAAGGATTTCCGATTGAACTTCAAAACTGAGCTAGATGGTTCACGGCACCGTCGAGTAACAATTTTGCGAAAAAAATTTATAATAATTATTGTTCTAAATAGGAAAGGGTTTGAAAACAGTTTTTAAAACACATATTATTTTACGTAGATTTTTAATTGGAAGGAGCGTTTTTTGACATCTGAAACTGTGCAATATGATTTATTTAAGTGGCGATCTGTACGTTGAAACAAAAAAAATTTGGAAAATGTAACTTTTTCCGAACTAAGGTGTAAGCGACATAGCTGTTGACGCCTCTTATATTACAAATTTATCTGTTTAGTGCATT